>NC_079423.1:7273367-7337092 GCF_026213295.1 Gadus chalcogrammus | reverse complement strand
GTTAGATATAAACGGCAGTAATTGATTCAGTAGGACTCCTTATCCATGTAAACGATCATTGTGACATTGAATTCATTAATTATCTGAAATACAATGCGTGTGCGTTGTGATGTAACTGTTTGAACCAAGGTTAACGGTTAAAGTGCAGAGAATGGGTTGGGTGATTTATTGACGTCCTCCCATGATCTGAAGTGAGCGTGCGTGTTTGTGTGGTGAAAGTTTAAGAAATGTACAACATGTCGGTTCAGCTCTCGGTGCTCCCGTGCTGGCAGTATCATTACTGTCCTAATGTTTCACAAAAAATAGTTTTGAGAGAAGTTGCAGTTTTTGTATGTTGCTTAAATCCTCCAAAGCGGTTGGCAGTAAACATCAGGTCACGGTACGCCACGGTAGGCACGAGTCAATGAGCTCGAGTAAAAAAGAAAAGCTACAGCACCTGGATTCCCAGGCGGTCTCCCATCCAAGTACTAACCAGGCCCGACCCTGCTTAGCTTCCGAGATCAGACGAGATCGGGCGTGTTCAGGGGAATGGGCCGTAAGCAATTAGGGCAGGCGCAAAACCAGTTTATACAGTAGCACATAAGGACGTGAGAAAGCTGCTGAGGCCGACGTTACACTTTACAAAAACAAATTAGTTAGATATAAACGGCAGTAATTGATTCAGTAGGACTCCTTTCCATGTCAACGATCATTGTGACATCTGAATTCATTAATTATCTGAAATACACTGGTGTGCGTGTGATGTTAAATGTTTGAACCAAGGTTAACGGTTAAAGTGTCAGAGAATGGGTGGGATTTTTTGACGTCCTCCATGATCTGAAGTGAGCGTGCGTGTTTGTGTTGGTGAAAGTTTAAGAAATGTACAACTGTCGGTTCAGCTCTCTGGTGCTCCCTGCTGGCAGTATCACTATACTGTCCTCATGTTTCACAAAATAGTTTTGAGAGACGTTGTCAGTTTTTGTATGTTGCTTAAATCCTCCAAGCGGTTGGCAGTAAACATCAGGTCACGGTACGCCACGGTAGGCCCACGGAGTCAATGAGCTCGAGTTGAAAAAGAAAACGCTTACAGCACCTGTATTCCCGGCGGTCTCCATCCAAGTACTAACCAGGCCCGACCCTGCTTAGCTCCGAGATCAGACGAGATCGGCGTGTTCAGGGTGGTATGGACCGTAAGCAAATTAGTGTAGGCGCAAAACCAGGTTTTATACAGTAGCACATAAGGAGTGAGAAAGCTGCTGAGGCTCTGACGTTACACTTTTACCAAAAACAATCATTAGTTAGATATAAACGGCGTAATTGATTCAGTAGGGACTCCTTATCCATGTAAACGATCATTGTGACATCTGAATTCATTAATTATCTGAACACACTGCGTGTGCGTGTGATGTTAAATGTTTGAACCAAGGTTAACGGTTAAAGTGTCAGAGAATGGGTGGTGATTTTTGACGTCCTCCCATGATCTGAAGTGAGCGTGCGTGTTTGTGTTGGTGAAAGTTTAAGAAATGTACAACTGTCGGTTCAGCTCTCTGGTGCTCCCTGCTGGCAGTATCACTATACTGTCCTCATGTTTCACAAAATAGTTTGAGAGACGTTGTCAGTTTTTGTATGTTGCTTAAATCCTCCAAAGCGGTTGGCAGTAAACATCAGGTCACGGTACGCCACGGTAGGCCACGGAGGTAATGAGCTCGAGTTTGAAAAAGAAAAAGCTTACAGCACCTGGTATTCCCAGGCGGTCTCCCATCCAAGTACTAACCAGGCCCGACCCTGCTTAGCTTCCGAGATCAGACGAGATCGGGCGTGTTCAGGGTGGTATGGCCGTAAGCAATTAGTGCAGGCGCAAAACCAGGTTTTATACAGTAGCACATAAGGAGTGAGAAAGCTGCTGAGGCTCGACGTTACACTCTTACAAAACAATCATTAGTTAGATATAAACGGCAGCAGTAATTGATTCAGTAGGACTCCTTATCCATGTAAACGATCATTGTGACATCTGAATTCATTAATTATCTGAAATACACTGCGTGTGCGTGTGATGTTAAATGTTTGAACCAAGGTTAACGGTTAAAGTGTCAGAGAATGGGTGGTGATTTTTTTGACGTCCTCCCATGATCTGAAGTGAGCGTGCGTGTTTGTGTTGGTGAAAGTTTAAGAAATGTACAACTGTCGGTTCAGCTCTCTGGTGCTCCCTGCTGGCAGTATCACTATACTGTCCTCATGTTTCACAAAAATAGTTTTGAGAGACGTTGTCAGTTTTTGTATGTTGCTTAAATCCTCCAAAGCGGTTGGCAGTAAACATCAGGTCACGGTACGCCACGGTAGGCCACGGAGTCAATGAGCTCGAGTTGAAAAAGAAAAGCTTACAGCACCTGGTATTCCCAGGCGGTCTCCCATCCAAGTACTAACCAGGCCCGACCCTGCTTAGCTTCCGAGATCAGACGAGATCGGGCGTGTTCAGGGTGGTATGGCCGTAAGCAATTAGTGCAGGCGCAAAACCAGGTTTTATACAGTAGCACATAAGGAGTGAGAAAGCTGCTGAGGCTCGACGTTACACTCTTACAAAAACAATCATTAGTTAGATATAAACGGCAGTAATTGATTCAGTAGGACTCCTTATCCATGTAAACGATCATTGTGACATCTGAATTCATTAATTATCTGAAATACACTGCGTGTGCGTGTGATGTTAAATGTTTGAACCAAGGTTAACGGTTAAAGTGTCAGAGAATGGGTGGTGATTTTTTGACGTCCTCCCATGATCTGAAGTGAGCGTGCGTGTTTGTGTTGGTGAAAGTTTAAGAAATGTACAACTGTCGGTTCAGCTCTCTGGTGCTCCCTGCTGGCAGTATCACTATACTGTCCTCATGTTTCACAAAAATAGTTTTGAGAGACGTTGTCAGTTTTTGTATGTTGCTTAAATCCTCCAAAGCGGTTGGCAGTAAACATCAGGTCACGGTACGCCACGGTAGGCCACGGAGTCAATGAGCTCGAGTTGAAAAAGAAAAGCTTACAGCACCTGGTATTCCCAGGCGGTCTCCCATCCAAGTACTAACCAGGCCCGACCCTGCTTAGCTTCCGAGATCAGACGAGATCGGGCGTGTTCAGGGTGGTATGGCCGTAAGCAATTAGTGCAGGCGCAAAACCAGGTTTTATACAGTAGCACATAAGGAGTGAGAAAGCTGCTGAGGCTCGACGTTACACTTTTACAAAAACAATCATTAGTTAGATATAAACGGCAGTAATTGATTCAGTAGGACTCCTTATCCATGTAAACGATCATTGTGACATCTGAATTCATTAATTATCTGAAATACACTGCGTGTGCGTGTGATGTTAAATGTTTGAACCAAGGTTAACGGTTAAAGTGTCAGAGAATGGGTGGTGATTTTTTGACGTCCTCCCATGATCTGAAGTGAGCGTGCGTGTTTGTGTTGGTGAAAGTTTAAGAAATGTACAACTGTCGGTTCAGCTCTCTGGTGCTCCCTGCTGGCAGTATCACTATACTGTCCTCATGTTTCACAAAAATAGTTTTGAGAGACGTTGTCAGTTTTTGTATGTTGCTTAAATCCTCCAAAGCGGTTGGCAGTAAACATCAGGTCACGGTACGCCACGGTAGGCCACGGAGGCAATGAGCTCGAGTTGAAAAAGAAAAAGCTTACAGCACCTGGTATTCCCAGGCGGTCTCCCATCCAAGTACTAACCAGGCCCGACCCTGCTTAGCTTCCGAGATCAGACGAGATCGGGCGTGTTCAGGGTGGTATGGCCGTAAGCAATTAGTGCAGGCGCAAAACCAGGTTTTATACAGTAGCACATAAGGAGTGAGAAAGCTGCTGAGGCTCGACGTTACACTTTTACAAAAACAATCATTAGTTAGATATAAACGGCAGTAATTGATTCAGTAGGACTCCTTATCCATGTAAACGATCATTGTGACATCTGAATTCATTAATTATCTGAAATACACTGCGTGTGCGTGTGATGTTAAATGTTTGAACCAAGGTTAACGGTTAAAGTGTCAGAGAATGGGTGGTGATTTTTTGACGTCCTCCCATGATCTGAAGTGAGCGTGCGTGTTTGTGTTGGTGAAAGTTTAAGAAATGTACAAATGTCGGTTCAGCTCTCTGGTGCTCCCTGCTGGCAGTATCACTATACTGTCCTCATGTTTCACAAAAATAGTTTGAGAGACGTTGTCAGTTTTGTATGTTGCTTAAATCCTCCAAAGCGGTTGGCAGTAAACATCAGGTCACGGTACGCCACGGTAGGCCACGGAGTCAATGAGCTCGAGTTGAAAAAGAAAAAGCTTACAGCACCTGGTATTCCCAGGCGGTCTCCCATCCAAGTACTAACCAGGCCCGACCCTGCTTAGCTTCCGAGATCAGACGAGATCGGGCGTGTTCAGGGTGGTATGGCCGTAAGCAATTAGTGCAGGCGCAAAACCAGGTTTTATACAGTAGCACATAAGGAGTGAGAAAGCTGCTGAGGCTCGACGTTACACTTTACAAAAACAATCATTAGTTAGATATAAACGGCAGTAATTGATTCAGTAGGACTCCTTATCCATGTAAACGATCATTGTGACATCTGAATTCATTAATTATCTGAAATACACTGCGTGTGCGTGTGATGTTAAATGTTTGAACCAAGGTTAACGGTTAAAGTGTCAGAGAATGGGTGGTGATTTTTTGACGTCCTCCCATGATCTGAAGTGAGCGTGCGTGTTTGTGTTGGTGAAAGTTTAAGAAATGTACAACTGTCGGTTCAGCTCTCTGGTGCTCCCTGCTGGCAGTATCACTATACTGTCCTCATGTTTCACAAAAATAGTTTTGAGAGACGTTGTCAGTTTTTGTATGTTGCTTAAATCCTCCAAAGCGGTTGGCAGTAAACATCAGGTCACGGTACCCACGGTAGGCCACGGAGTCAATGAGCTCGAGTTGAAAAAGAAAAAGCTTACAGCACCTGGTATTCCCAGGCGGTCTCCCATCCAAGTACTAACCAGGCCCGACCCTGCTTAGCTTCCGAGATCAGACGAGATCGGGCGTGTTCAGGGTGGTATGGCCGAAGCAATTAGTGCAGGCGCAAAACCAGGTTTTATACAGTAGCACATAAGGAGTGAGAAAGCTGCTGAGGCTCGACGTTACACTTTTACAAAAACAATCATTAGTTAGATATAAACGGCAGTAATTGATTCAGTAGGACTCCTTATCCATGTAAACGATCATTGTGACATCTGAATTCATTAATTATCTGAAATACACTGCGTGTGCGTGTGATGTTAAATGTTTGAACCAAGGTTAACGGTTAAGTGTCAGAGAATGGGTGGTGATTTTTTGACGTCCTCCCATGATCTGAAGTGAGCGTGCGTGTTTGTGTTGGTGAAAGTTTAAGAAATGTACAACTGTCGTTTCAGCTCTCTGGTGCTCCCTGCTGGCAGTATCACTATACTGTCCTCATGTTTCACAAAATAGTTTTGAGAGACGTTGTCAGTTTTTGTATGTTGCTTAAATCCTCCAAAGCGGTTGGCAGTAAACATCAGGTCACGGTACGCCACGGTAGGCCACGGAGGCAATGAGCTCGAGTTGAAAAAGAAAAAGCTTACAGCACCTGGTATTCCCAGGCGGTCTCCCATCCAAGTACTAACCAGGCCGACCCTGCTTAGCTTCCGAGATCAGACGAGATCGGGCGTGTTCAGGGTGGTATGGCCGTAAGCAATTAGTGCAGGCGCAAAAACCAGGTTTTATACAGTAGCACATAAGGAGTGAGAAAGCTGCTGAGGCTCGACGTTACACTTTTACAAAAACAATCATAGTTAGATATAAACGGCAGTAATTGATTCAGTAGGACTCCTTATCCATGTAAACGATCATTGTGACATCTGAATTCATTAATTATCTGAAATACACTGCGTGTGCGTGTGATGTTAAATGTTTGAACCAAGGTTAACGGTTTAAAGTGTCAGAGAATGGGTGGTGATTTTTTGACGTCCTCCCATGATCTGAAGTGAGCGTGCGTGTTTGTGTTGGTGAAAGTTTAAGAAATGTACAACTGTCGTTTCAGCTCTCTGGTGCTCCCTGCTGGCAGTATCACTATACTGTCCTCATGTTTCACAAAATAGTTTTGAGAGACGTTGTCAGTTTTTGTATGTTGCTTAAATCCTCCAAAGCGGTTGGCAGTAAACATCAGGTCACGGTACGCCACGGTAGGCCACGGAGTCAATGAGCTCGAGTTGAAAAAGAAAAAGCTTACAGCACCTGGTATTCCCAGGCGGTCTCCCATCCAAGTACTAACCAGGCCCGACCCTGCTTAGCTTCCGAGATCAGACGAGATCAGGCGTGTTCAGGGTGGTATGGCCGCAAGCAATTAGTGCAGGCGCAAAAACCAGGTTTTATACAGTAGCACATAAGGAGTGAGAAAGCTGCTGAGGCTTGACGTTACACTTTTACAAAAACAATCATTAGTTAGATATAAACGGCAGTAATTGATTCAGTAGGACTCCTTATCCATGTAACGATCATTGTGACATCTGAATTCATTAATTATCTGAAATACACTGCGTGTAGCGTGTGATGTTAAATGTTTGAACCAAGGTTAACGGTTTAAAGTGTCAGAGAATGGGTGGTGATTTTTTGACGTCCTCCCATGATCTGAAGTGAGCGTGCGTGTTTGTGTTGGTGAAAGTTTTAGAAATGTACAACTGTCGGTTCAGCTCTCTGTGCTCCCTGCTGGCAGTATCACTATACTGTCCTCATGTTTCACAAAAATAGTTTTGAGAGACGTTGTCAGTTTTTGTATGTTGCTTAAATCCTCCAAAGCGGTTGGCAGTAAACATCAGGTCACGGTACGCCACGGTAGGCCACGGAGTCAATGAGCTCGAGTTGAAAAGAAAAGCTTACAGCACCTGGTATTCCCAGGCGGTCTCCCATCCAAGTACTAACCAGGCCCGACCCTGCTTAGCTTCCGAGATCAGACGAGATCGGGCGTGTTCAGGGTGGTATGGCCGTAAGCAATTAGTGCAGGCGCAAAACCAGGTTTTATACAGTAGCACATAAGGAGTGAGAAAGCTGCTGAGGCTCGACGTTACACTCTTACAAAAACAATCATTAGTTAGATATAAACGGCAGTAATTGATTCAGTAGGACTCCTTATCCATGTAAACGATCATTGTGACATCCTGAATTCATTAATTATCTGAAATACACTGCGTTGTGCGTGTGATGTTAAATGTTTGAACCAAGGTTAACGGTTAAAGTGTCAGAGAATGGGTGGTGATTTTTTGACGTCCTCCCATGATCTGAAGTGAGCGTGCGTGTTTTGTGTTGGTGAAAGTTTAAGAAATGTACAACTGTCGGTTTCAGCTCTCTGGTGCTCCCTGCTGGCAGTATCACTATACTGTCCTCATGTTTCACAAAATAGTTTTGAGAGACGTTGTCAGTTTTTGTATGTTGCTTAAATCCTCCAAAGCGGTTGGCAGTAAACATCAGGTCACGGTACGCCACGGTAGGCCACGGAGGCAATGAGCTCGAGTTGAAAAAGAAAAAGCTTACAGCACCTGGTATTCCCAGGCGGTCTCCCATCCAAGTACTAACCAGGCCCGACCCTGCTTAGCTTCCGAGATCAGACGAGATCAGGCGTGTTCAGGGTGGTATGGCCGTAAGCAATTAGTGCAGGCGCAAAACCAGGTTTTATACAGTAGCACATAAGGAGTGAGAAAGCTGCTGAGGCTCGACGTTACACTTTTACAAAAACAATCATTAGTTAGATATAAACGGCAGTAATTGATTCAGTAGGACTCCTTATCCATGTAAACGATCATTGTGACATCTGAATTCATTAATTATCTGAAATACACTGCGTGTGCGTGTGATGTTAAATGTTTGAACCAAGGTTAACGGTTAAAGTGTCAGAGAATGGGTGGTGATTTTTTGACGTCCTCCCATGATCTGAAGTGAGCGTGCGTGTTTGTGTTGGTGAAAGTTTAAGAAATGTACAACTGTCGGTTCAGCTCTCTGGTGCTCCCTGCTGGCAGTATCACTATACTGTCCTCATGTTTCACAAAAATAGTTTTGAGAGACGTTGTCAGTTTTTGTATGTTGCTTAAATCCTCCAAAGCGGTTGGCAGTAAACATCAGGTCACGGTACGACACGGTAGGCCACGGAGGCAATGAGCTCGAGTTGAAAAAGAAAAGCTTACAGCACCTGGTATTCCCAGGCGGTCTCCCATCCAAGTACTAACCAGGCCCGACCCTGCTTAGCTTCCGAGATCAGACGAGATCGGGCGTGTTCAGGGTGGTATGGCCGTAAGCAATTAGTGCAGGCGCAAAACCAGGTTTTATACAGTAGCACATAAGGAGTGAGAAAGCTGCTGAGGCTCGACGTTACACTTTTACAAAAACAATCATTAGTTAGATATAAACGGCAGTAATTGATTCAGTAGGACTCCTTATCCATGTAAACGATCATTGTGACATCTGAATTCATTAATTATCTGAAATACACTGCGTGTGCGTGTGATGTTAAATGTTTGAACCAAGGTTAACGGTTAAAGTGTCAGAGAATGGGTGGTGATTTTTTGACGTCCTCCCATGATCTGACGTGAGCGTGCGTGTTTGTGTTGGTGAAAGTTTAAGAAATGTACAACTGTCGTTTCAGCTCTCTGGTGCTCCCTGCTGGCAGTATCA
This sequence comes from Gadus chalcogrammus, assembly GCF_026213295.1. Lineage (NCBI taxonomy): Eukaryota > Metazoa > Chordata > Actinopteri > Gadiformes > Gadidae > Gadus > Gadus chalcogrammus. The sequence continues at coordinate 7,328,420 of NC_079423.1, read as the reverse complement.
CTATACTGTCCTCATGTTTCACAAAAATAGTTTTGAGAGACGTTGTCAGTTTTGTATGTTGCTTAAATCCTCCAAAGCGGTTGGCAGTAAACATCAGGTCACGGTACGCCACGGTAGGCCACGGAGTCAATGAGCTCGAAGTGAAAAAGAAAAGCTTACAGCACCTGGTATTCCCAGGCGGTCTCCCATCCAAGTACTAACCAGGCCCGACCCTGCTTAGCTTCCGAGATCGGGCGTGTTCAGGGTGGTATGGCCGTAAGGAATTAGTGCAGGCGCAAAACCAGGTTTTATACAGTAGCACATAAGGAGTGAGAAAGCTGCTGAGGCTCGACATTACACTTTTACAAAAACAATCATTAGTTAGATATAAACGGCAGTAATTGATTCAGTAGGACTCCTTATCCATGTAAACGATCATTGTGACATCTGAATTCATTAATTATCTGAAATACACTGCGTGTGCGTGTAATGTTAAATGTTTGAACCAAGGTTAACGGTTAAAGTGTCAGAGAATGGGTGGTGATTTTTTGACGTCCTCCCATGATCTGAAGTGAGCGTGCGTGTTTGTGTTGGTGAAAGTTTAAGAAATGTACAACTGTCGGTTCAGCTCTCTGGTGCTCCCTGCTGGCAGTATCACTATACTGTCCTCATGTTTCACAAAATAGTTTTGAGAGACGTTGTCAGTTTTTGTATATTGCTTAAATCCTCCAAAGCGGTTGGCAGTAAACATCAGGTCACGGTACGCCACGGTAGGCACGGAGTCAATGAGCTCGAGTTGAAAAAGAAAAGCTTACAGCACCTGGTATTCCCAGGCGGTCTCCCATCCAAGTACTAACCAGGGCCCGACCCTGCTTAGCTTCCGAGATCAGACGAGATCGGGCGTGTTCAGGTTGGTATGGCCGCAAGCAATTAGTGCAGGCGCAAAACCAGATTTTATACAGTAGCACATAAGGAGTGAGAAAGCTGCTGAGGCTTGACGTACACTTTTACAAAAACAATCATTAGTTAGATATAAACGGCAGTAATTTGATTCAGTAGGACTCCTTATCCATGTAAACGATCATTGTGACATCTGAATTCATAATTATCTGAAATACACTGCGTGAGCGTGTGATGTTAAATGTTTGAACCAAGGTTAACGGTTAAAGTGTCAGAGAATGGGTGGTGATTTTTTGACGTCCTCCCATGATCTGAAGTGAGCGTGCGTGTTTGTGTTGGTGAAAGTTTAAGAAATAGTACAACTGTCGTTTCAGCTCTCTGGTGCTCCCTGCTGGCAGTATCACTACTACTGTCCTCATGTTTCACAAAAATAGTTTGAGAGACGTTGTCAGTTTTTGTATGTTGCTTAAATCCTCCAAAGAGGTTGGCAGTAAACATCAGGTCACGGTACGCCACGGGCCACGGAATCAATGAGCTCGAGTTGAAAAAGAAAAAGCTTACAGCACCTGGTATTCCCAGGCGGTCTCCCCATCCAAGTACTAACCAGGCCCGACCCTGCTTAGCTTCCGAGATCAGACGAGATCGGGCATGTTCAGGGTGGTATGGCCGAAATCAATTAGTGCAGGCGCAAAACCAGGTTTTATACAGTAGCACATAAGGAGTGAGAAAGCTGCTGAGGCTCGACGTTACACTTTTACAAAAACAATCATTAGTTAGCTATAAACGGCAGTAATTGATTCAGTAGGACTCCTTATCCATGTAACGATCATTGTGACATCTGAATTCATTAATTATCTGAAATACACTGCGTGTGCGTGTGATGTTAAATGTTTGAACCAAGGTTAACGGTTAAAGTGTCAGAGAATGGGTGGTGATTTTTTGACGTCCTCCCATGATCTGAAGTGAGCGTGCGTGTTTGTGTTGGTGAAAGTTTAAGAAATGTACAACTGTCGTTTCAGCTCTCTGGTGCTCCCTGCTGGCAGTATCACTATACTGTCCTCATGTTTCACAAAAATAGTTTTGAGAGACGTTGTCAGTTTTTGTATGTTGCTTAAATCCTCCAAAGCGGTTGGCAGTAAACATCAGGTCACGGTACGCCACGGTAGGCCACGGAGGCAATGAGCTCGAGTTGAAAAAGAAAAGCTTACAGCACCTGGTATTCCCAGGCGGTCTCCCATCCAAGTACTAACCAGGCCCGACCCTGCTTAGCTTCCGAGATCAGACGAGATCGGGCGTGTTTTTTTTTATTTTTTTTTTTTTTTATTAAAATTCCGTATTTACAGTAATTTACAATCTTTTACGGTCATAACCAAACACAGTATGACACACAGAAGACATACAGACAGTTGATAATCACAAATGTACGCAACAATCATATAGAGAGGTTAACCCTAATCATACACAACAAACATTTGCGTCGGAGGTGGTCTGCCAGGTCTTAACAAGCAGGAAAAACAATGCCCACACTACACACTAAATCGTAACGTCCCTGATTCCGTTACCATGACTAAAGTGCTGTTCCTAACAAAATACTTGTGAAATCCTCCCTTCCCATCATTCAGAACCTCCTTCACATTCCCAACCACATCCTCCTTTACAAGTATTGCCACACCACACGATCTTGCCGTCCCACAATTGACGAATAACAGTCCCCTCCATTTCTCCTTGATTTCTGGCATTTTAGCCTGTGTCCAGTTGTTTCCTGCAGCACTAAATATCGGATTTAAAATTGATTAACACCTCATCAAACTTCGCCATATTGTTAAGACCGTTGATATTAATTGATGTGAGTGTGACCATTGAAATCAAAAGACACAGAGTGGGTATTACTGTTAAAATCTTTTTTTTTTTTTACGTACCCCTTTCTTTTTCAAGTTCCTCTGTTCCTCATCGGAATCAACCCCTCTCCTGTGTCTGACCCTGGGCGCCCTCTCCCTACAAACACCCAACGCCTCATTCCCAGACTTATTCTCCCTCTCCCTTCCATCAGCCAGTGTGGGGGGGGAAATTATAGGCGCCATACCACGCCAATGAGACGCGTCGGCTGTAGCCTCAATAGTCACAGCACAAGACCCCCAGGCTGCATCTTCCTCTACTGTAGGCCACCCGGGCGCCTGTAAAGAGAGGAGCCCCGCTTGAGAGCTCCTGCCCCCCCCCAACCCTGTGCCCCCATCTCCCCCTGATGCCGGGGCCATTGACACAACCAAATCCACTTCTAGGCTAGCCCCCGTGCCATGTCCCGCCTCGTTCCCCAACTGTCCAGACCCCCGCGGCACCTTGGCTACGCCCTCCGCTGGTGTAGGGTGCCCAGATGCCGGTAGAGAGGAAAGCTCTCCTTGAGACCTTTGCCCCCCGGGCAACCCCATGCCCCCCACACCCGGGTCCTTCAGCACAACCTGTAGCTGACTGTCCAAGACTGTCTCCCCGTCAGACAGCTCCCCGTGCTCCATCTCCTCTTCCGCACTCTCTTCCCCTCCACTTTCCTCACTCTCCAACGATACAGCCCTTGAGTCTGGGTCAACTGAGAGGGCACCCCCTCCCACCTGCTCCTCCTTACACACACAATTTCCCTTTCTATTACCACACTCTCTGCATTTAATCACAGCCACACACTCCCTTGCATAGTGTCCCTGCTTCCCGCACTTCCGACAGAGGAAGTCAGGACAGTCCCTCACTATATGTCCAGGCTGGATGCACAATCTACACACCTTTAATTGTCTGTCATGGATGACTCGGAAATATTCAGCACCCTTTTCAGTGTCAAAACGTGTGGACCAAGGCAAGGACCGTACTTCCTTGTTAAACTTCACCTTAACAAACCGTGTACCCTCACATATGGTCATCCAGGCCACTTCCTCCTTGCAATCGGCGAAACTGCCTCCACACCCCAGTCCGCAAGCTTCTTCAGAATCTCCTCATCCGTAATGTACACTGGTAGACTCATAAAGGACACCACCATCTCATCTGCAGTCAAGTCTTTTGCGACGACGCTGGTCCCCCTTATCCTAAAACCATCCAACAATCGCCTCTTCCCGTTGGGGTGATTCATCGTTACTTCATATTGGTTCAATGAGAGGTAGCGACATCCCAAGACCAATCCACATACACTCTGCATCGCCCTTAGCATCTCCATCATCGGGATTTTCCTCCTCTCCCACAAGCTCCACAGCCACAGACAACTCCCTGCAGTAGCTCGGGCCACCATCCGCAACCTTGTCCTCCTTCTCTCTTGTTGCTCTCTCCGCAGTCACCGGTCTCCCGCCTAGTACGTCCTCCGATGTCCTCTTCGCCACACAACCACCATCCGTCACCGCAGCAGGAGCCGTGTTCCGTTCCATGCCGTCTTCCATTCGAGTTTTCGAAACCGCGTGAGACATCGAAAAAAAAACCGAACTAAAGTATACTAATACTCCCCCAAACAGCAAGCTGTCGGGGGAATAAACGACTAGACGCAAAACTAACCAAAAAAATATCTATAAATACTTGATTTACCACCAAAAGAATCCTCGCTCCAACACCGTCCTCCTCTCACCACTCAAGCACACCAAACACTTCCTCAATGGGCGTGTTCAGGGTGGTATGGCCGTAAGCATTTAGTGCAGGCGCAAAACCAGGTTTTATACAGTAGCACATAAGGAGTGAGAAAGCTGCTGAGGCTCGACGTTACACTTTACAAAAACAATCATTAGTTAGATATAAACGGCAGTAATTGATTCAGTAGGACTCCTTATCCATGTAAACGATCATTGTGACATCTGAATTCATTAATTATCTGAAATACACTGCGTGTGCGTGTGATGTTAAATGTTTGAACCAAGGTTAACAGTTAAAGTGTAAGAGAATGGGTGGTGATTTTTTGACGTCCTCCCATGATCTGAAGTGAGCGTGCGTGTTTGTGTTGGTGAAAGTTTAAGAAATGTACAACTGTCGGTTCAGCTCTCTGGTGCTCCCTGCTGGCAGTATCACTATACTGTCCTCATGTTTCACAAAAATAGTTTTGAGAGACGTTGTCAATTTTTGTATGTTGCTTAAATCCTCCAAAGCGGTTGGCAGTAAACATCAGGTCACGGTACGCCACGGTAGGCCACGGAGGCAATGAGCTCGAGTTGAAAAAGAATAAGCTTACAGCACCTGCTATTCCCAGGCGGTCTCCCATCCAAGTACTAACCAGGCCCGACCCTGCTTAGCTTCCGAGATCAGACGAGATCGGGCGTGTTCAGGGTGGTATGGCCGTAAGCAATTAGTACAGGCGCAAAACCAGGTTTTATACAGTAGCACATAAGGAGTGAGAAAGCTGCTGAGGCTCGACGTTACACTCTTACAAAAACAATCATTAGTTAGATATAAACGGCAGTAATTGATTCAGTAGGACTCCTTATCCATGTAAACGATCATTGTGACATCTGAATTCATTAATTATCTGAAATACACTGCGTGTGCGTGTGATGTTAAATGTTTGAACCAAGGTTAACGGTTAAAGTGTCAGAGAATGGGTGGTGATTTTTTGACGTCCTCCCATGATCTGAAGTGAGCGTGCGTGTTTGTGTTGGTGAAAGTTTAAGAAATGTACAACTGTCGGTTCAGCTCTCTGGTGCTCCCTGCTGGCAGTATCACTATACTGTCCTCATGTTTCACAAAAATAGTTTTGAGAGACGTTGTCAGTTTTTGTATGTTGCTTAATCCTCCAAAGCGGTTGGCAGTAAACATCAGGTCACGGTACGCCACGGTAGGCCACGGAGTCAATGAGCTCGAGTTGAAAAAGAAAAGCTTACAGCACCTGGTATTCCCAGGCGGTCTCCCATCCAAGTACTAACCAGGCCCGACCCTGCTTAGCTTCCAAGATCAGGGCCCCGTTTCCCGAAAGCGTCGTTAGCCTAAGTGGATCGTGAAGTGCGTCGAAAGGGCATCGTAGAGTTTTCACCGCGTTTCCCGAAAGCATCGTGGGGAACGAACGTCTTGAAAACGCTCGTAGCTAACGAGTACTCCAGGGGTGCTCGTAGGTACTCGTAGGACGCTAAGAGCATCGTCAGCTATAGCCTCAGTGGCGACACCATCGGACATTCCGTCTATTGGATGCGTTTTATTAAAACGCATTGCGCCTTTATGTTCTTAGTTTGGTAATTAATAAAGATTATTAATTAATTTATTAATAAAGATGTTCAAATGGCCAAAATAAAACGGGACAGTCCAGAAAATGTTTGCGCAGGCAGGGCACTCAAAATGTGTGAGAGAAAGTGGGGGGATTTGTGCAGACTGACATAGGCTACTCATAAAACGTAGCATAAAATAATGTAACAAATAAATTAAAATTAAACAAATTAAAAAAAATAAAAAATAACGAAATTAAAGAAATTAAAAAAAATAAGAAAATAAAGAAATAAATTTTTTTATAAAAAACAAGCAACGGAGCAGGCAAAAGGCTGGGATATGGTGGGGATTGGTCACGTTGACGGGAATGTTTAGTGACATGAGGGAGGGTGGAGGGGGTTAAAAAAAAGTCTCAATCACTATCCGACGCGCATGAAAACCAGCCGCGTAGTTATGAGGGAGGCCGTCCTCACACCGATCTTCCTCATCGTCATCGTCCTCAACGTCCTCCGGTTCAAGCAATGCCACCCCAGCCTTAGCTGCAATGTTGTGCAACATAGCCGTCACACATATCACGGCGCATGACTTGGCCGGAGAAAACTGGAGCCCTCCGCCTGACTTGTGACTGACTTGCATCTAAAGCGATCCCGATCGTGCGCTCAACGATGCACCGGGCCAGACGGTGGGCTTCGTTGCATTCCTCATCATGGACGTCTCCCGGGTTATTCACAGGTGTGAAGAGGAATAATTTAAGGGGGGAAAATGCCGTGAAACGCACAGTGCATTCAAGATTAGGACTGATATATGTCGGTTTAAGCCTAATCAATTGTGTTTTAATGTCTTTAGCATTCATATAATTGCAGTCTATTTTTTTCGTAGGCTACTCTGCTGTTGTCCTTGATGGGGATATATTTTAACCCTTTTTAACACAATTTTCCTGCGACATTCCTGCGTCTCCCCCTCCTACGGAGCCCATTTCAGCACCGTGTCAGTAGACAGTTACAATCCTACGACGTCGTGAGTGCAGCGAATGCGCGTTCACGTTAAGAGGAGTTTCGGGAAACGCTCCAAAGAAATAGACGATGGATCGCAAGATCCATCGTGAGAATGATCGTACGAGCGTGGATCCATCGTTATCGGGAAACGGGGCCCAGACGAGATCGGGCGTGTTCAGGGTGGTTTGGCCGTAAGCAATTAGTACAGGCGCAAAACCAGGTTTTATACAGTAGCACATAAGGAGTGAGAAAGCTGCTGAGGCTTGACGTTACACTTTTACAAAAACAATCATTAGTTAGATATAAACGGCAGTAATTGATTCAGTAGGACTCCTTATCCATGTAAACGATCATTGTGACATCTGAATTCATTAATTATCTGAAATACACTGCGTGTGCGTGTGATGTTAAATGTTTGAACCAAGGTTAACGGTTAAAGTGTCAGAGAATGGGTGGTGATTTTTTGACGTCCTCCCATGATCTGAAGTGAGCGTGCGTGTTTGTGTTGGTGAAAGTTTAAGAAATGTACAACTGTCGTTTCAGCTCTCTGGTGCTCCCTGCTGGCAGTATCACTATACTGTCCTCATGTTTCACAAAAATAGTTTTGAGAGACGTTGTCAGTCTTTGTATGTTGCTTAAATCCTCCAAAGCGGTTGGCAGTAAACATCAGGTCACGGTACGCCACGGTAGGCCACGGAGTCAATGAGCTCGAGTTGAAAAAGAAAATGCTTACAGCACCTGGTATTCCCAGGCGGTCTCCCATCCAAGTACTAACCAGGCCCGACCCTGCTTAGCTGCCGAGATCAGACGAGATCGGGCTTGTTCAGGGTGGTATGGCCGTAAGCAATTAGTGCAGGCGCAAAACCAGGTTTTATACAGTAGCACATAAGGAGTGAGAAAGCTGCTGAGGCTTGACGTTACACTTTTACAAAAACAATCATTAGTTAGATATAAACGGCAGTAATTGATTCAGTAGGACTCCTTATCCATGTAAACGATCATTGTGACATCTGAATTCATTAATTATCTGAAATACACTGCGTGTGCGTGTGATGTTAATTGTTTGAACCAAGGTTAACGGTTAAAGTGTCAGAGAATGGGTGGTGATTTTTTGACGTCCTCCCATGATCTGAAGTGAGCGTGCGTGTTTGTGTTGGTGAAAGTTTAAGAACTGTACAACTGTCGGTTCAGCTCTCTGGTGCTCCCTGCTGGCAGTATCACTATACTGTCCTCATGTTTCACAAAAATAGTTTTGAGAGACGTTGTCAGTTTTTGTATGTTGCTTAAATCCTCCGAAGCGGTTGGCAGTAAACATCAGGTCACGGTACGCCACGGAGTCAATGAGCTCGAGTTGAAAAAGAAAATGCTTACAGCACCTGGTATTCCCAGGCGGTCTCCCACCCAAGTACTAACCAGGCCCGACCCTGCTTAGCTTCCGAGATCAGACGAGATCGGGCGTGTTCAGGGTGGTATGGCCGTAAGCGATTAGTGCAGGCGCAAAACCAGGTTTTATACAGTAGCACATAAGGAGTGAGAAAGCTGCTGAGGCTCGACGTTACACTCTTACAAAAACAATCATTAGTTAGATATAAACGGCAGTAATTGATTCAGTAGGACTCCTTATCCATGTAAACGATCATTGTGACATCTGAATTCATTAATTATCTGAAACACACTGCGTGTGCGTGTGATGTTAAATGTTTGAACCAAGGTTAACGGTTAAAGTGTCAGAGAATGGGTGGTGATTTTTTGACGTCCTCCCATGATCTGAAGTGAGCGTGCGTGTTTGTGTTGGTGAAAGTTTAAGAACTGTACAACTGTCGGTTCAGCTCTCTGGTGCTCCCTGCTGGCAGTATCACTATACTGTCCTCATGTTTCACAAAAATAGTTTTGAGAGACGTTGTCAGTTTTTGTATGTTGCTTAAATCCTCCAAAGCGGTTGGCAGTAAACATCAGGTCACGGTACGCCACGGTAGGCCACGGAGTCAATGAGCTCGAGTTGAAAAAGAAAATGCTTACAGCACCTGGTATTCCCAGGCGGTCTCCCACCCAAGTACTAACCAGGCCCGACCCTGCTTAGCTTCCGAGATCAGACGAGATCGGGCGTGTTCAGGGTGGTATGGCCGTAAGCAATTAGTGCAGGCGCAAAACCAGGTTTTATACAGTAGCACATAAGGAGTGAGAAAGCTGCTGAGGCTCGACGTTACACTTTTACAAAAACAATCATTAGTTAGATATAAACGGCAGTAATTGATTCAGTAGGACTCCTTATCCATGTAAACGATCATTGTGACATCTGAATTCATTAATTATCTGAAATACACTGCGTGTGCGTGTGATGTTAAATGTTTGAACCAAGGTTAACGGTTAAAGTGTCAGAGAATGGGTGGTGATTTTTTGACGTCCTCCCATGATCTGAAGTGAGCGTGCGTGTTTGTGTTGGTGAAAGTTTAAGAAATGTACAACTGTCGGTTCAGCTCTCTGGTGCTCCCTGCTGGCAGTATCACTATACTGTCCTCATGTTTCACAAAAATAGTTTTGAGAGACGTTGTCAGTTTTTGTATGTTGCTTAAATCCTCCAAAGCGGTTGGCAGTAAACATCAGGTCCCGGTACGCCACAGGTAGGCCACGGAGGCAATGAGCTCGAGTTGAAAAAGAAAAAGCTTACAGCACCTGGTATTCCCAGGCGGTCTCCCTTCCAAGTACTAACCAGGCCCGACCCTGCTTAGCTTCCGAGATCAGACGAGATCAGGGCGTGTTCAGGGTGGTATGGCCGTAAGCAATTAGTGCAGGCGCAAAACCAGGTTTTATACAGTAGCACATAAGGAGTGAGAAAGCTGCTGAGGCTCGACGTTACACTTTTACAAAAACAATCATTAGTTAGATATAAACGGCAGTAATTGATTCAGTAGGACTCCTTATCCATGTAAACGATCATTGTGACATCTGAATTCATTAATTATCTGAAATACACTGCGTGTGCGTGTGATGTTAAATGTTTGAACCAAGGTTAACGGTTAAAGTGTCAGAGAATGGGTGGTGATTTTTTGACGTCCTCCCATGATCTGAAGTGAGCGTGCGTGTTTGTGTTGGTGAAAGTTTAAGAAATGTACAACTGTCGGTTCAGCTCTCTGGTGCTCCCTGCTGGCAGTATCACTATACTGTCCTCATGTTTCACAAAAATAGTTTTGAGAGACGTTGTCAGTTTTTGTATGTTGCTTAAATCCTCCAAAGCGGTTGGCAGTAAACATCAGGTCACGGTACGCCACGGTAGGCCACGGAGTCAATGAGCTCGAGTTGAAAAAGAAAAAGCTTACAGCACCTAGTATTCCCATGCGGGCTCCCATCCAAGTACTAACCAGGCCCGACCCTGCTTAGCTTCCGAGATCAGACAAGATCGGGCGTGTTCAGGGTGGTATGGCCGTAAGCAATTAGTGCAGGCGCAAAACCAGGTTTTATACAGTAGCACATAAGGAGTGAGAAAGCTGCTGAGGCTTGACGTTACACTTTTACAAAAACAATCATTAGTTAGATATAAACGGCAGTAATTGATTCAGTAGGACTCCTTATCCATGTAAACGATCATTGTGACATCTGAATTCATTAATTATCTGAAATACATTGCGTGTGCGTGTGATGTTAAATGTTTGAACCAAGGTTAACGGTTAAAGTGTCAGAGAATGGGTGGTGATTTTTTGATGTCCTCCCATGATCTGAAGTGAGCGTGCGTGTTTGCTGTTGGTGAAAGTTTAAGAAATGTACAACTGTCGGTTCAGCTCTCTGGTGCTCCCTGCTGGCAGTATCACTATACTGTCCTCATGTTTCACAAAAATAGTTTTGAGAGACGTTGTCAGTTTTTGTATGTTGCTTAAATCCTCCAAAGCGGTTGGCAGTAAACATCAGGTCACGGTACGCCACGGTAGGCCACGGAGTCAATGAGCTCGAGTTGAAAAAGAAAAAGCTTACAGCACCTGGTATTCCCAGGCGGTCTCCCATTCCAAGTACTAACCAGGACCTACCCTGCTTAACTTCCGAGATCAGACGAGATCAGGGCTTGTTCAGGGTGGTATGGCCGTAAGCAATAAGTGCAGGCGCAAAACCAGGTTTTATACAGTAGCACATAAGGAGTGAGAAAGCTGCTGAGGCTCGACGTTACACTTTTACAAAAACAATCATTAGTTAGATATAAACGGCAGTAATTGATTCAGTAGGACTCCTTATCCATGTAAACGATCATTGTGACATCTGAATTCATTAATTATCTGAAATACACTGTGTGTGCGTGTGATGTTAAATGTTTGAACCAAGGTTAACGGTTAAAGTGTCAGAGAATAGGTGGTGATTTTTTGACGTCCTCCCATGATCTGAAGTGAGCGTGCGTGTTTGTGTTGGTGAAAGTTTAAGAAATGTACAACTGTCGGTTCAGCTCTCTGGTGCTCCCTGCTGGCAGTATCACTATACTATCCTCATGTTTCACAAAAATAGTTTTGAGAGACGTTGTCAGTTTTTGTATGTTGCTTAAATCCTCCAAAGCGGTTGGCAGTAAACATCAGGTCACGGTACGCCACGGAGTCAATGAGCTCGAGTTGAATAAGAAAAAGCTTACAGCACCTGGTATTCCCAGGCGGTCTCCCATCCAAGTACTAACCAGGCCCGAACCTGCTTAGCTTCCGAGATCAGACGAGATCGGGCGTGTTCAGGGTGGTATGGCCGTAAGCAATTAGTGCAGGCGCAAAACCAGATTTTATACAGTAGCACATAAGGAGTGAGAAAGCTGCTGAGGCTCGACGTTACACTCTTACAAAAACAATCATTAGTTAGATATAAACGGCAGTAATTGATTCAGTAGGACTCCTTATCCATGTAAACGATCATTGTGACATCTGAATTCATTAATTATCTGAAATACACTGCGTGTGCGTGTGATGTTAAATGTTTGAACCAAGGTTAAAGCCCATGGTGCAGGTTAACCGGAAGTTTTGATTAATGGGTACATAAAGCACTCAAAATATGTATATAAAGTTAGAAATGTCTCCAAAATGGTGTTAAAGTCCAGTTTTTGTAGTTTTTGGTTAGTAACGGTTATTTTTTACGCAATTTGGCGATGACGTCACGTAGGGTAGACGCATACTAGAACTAGCATTATGGCGGACGAGGAAGAGGTAGCAAGACCCACTCTCAACATTTATGATGGCCCACAGCCATATAATTTCGAACCGGTTAGGCGTATGAGGGGAAATGAGGAAATACCGAGAGCCGATGGCCGTCAAAGACAAATAAATGCATGGTCAGAGGAGAATGAGTGGAGAGTTGGTGAAGTGTCCTGGTGAGTTGCTACCATTTAGAAACGTAGCAAGGAGCGCTGGAGCTAGTAGTCTATGAACAGCAGTGCATACAATAACTTATTTTTTCAGTGAATAGCATCGAATGAAAGTCAACGTTTTCTTTATATCTAGTGACAGTGATTATGTCATTGGCTCAGATAAGTACCCTAAACTTAGTCAGAAGATCCAGAAATAGAAGGCATAATAGCTTGACAGTCCCACCTGTGAACCCCTAGTGTTTATTCTAAGCTTTTACCTTTCTCCGGTGAAAATGTTGTTTGCAAACGTAGCCGACGCCGAGTAGGCTGGTTATGTCTTCAGTGTGATTATTTTTGATAGTGCTAACTCGTTTTCCTCGTGATTGATGTCATTGAAACTGTCAGGGTACCGCTTACCGGGAGAGAGCAGTAAGCGTGTCTGTGTCGCTGTGTTTGGCAGGTGTCTGTGTGGGCGGTGTCGTCCCATGGAAACTGTGGTGGAGAGCTTGTGTTGTAGGGAGGTGAGCGCGTTTTGGTCGCTGGTCGAGGAGCTCACCCCGCGGCCAGCAGATGTAACGTGCCTTACGCAGCATCCTGGATTTGAGGCATGCTGCCTGAATCCGTTTGTGCTAAAAAAAATAGCATACACCCACTTCAGGCAGGATCATGGTCCCCTTCAAGCCAGCACGCACGAGTATGTTCATGGTTTATGTTTACTTTACAAATCTTTTTACACTGAGTCATTTGAACCAAGTTATAGGTGACAGGAGATTTGTTGCATACACAATAAACATGCATAAGAAACAGGCTTAAAATGACGTTTCCAACCAACTTACAGAGTTTTAAACGTAAGAATCTTTCCTACTTATCCCTAGGCAATACCGGTACACTGCGTACAGGCAAGCTATACGCTGGGCTTATGGCGTTTTAGGGAGGAGTATAAGGAAGCCTCTACCCTCTTGTGTGGTTTCAACCATCAGACAGCAATTCCAGAATGATGACCAGACCTATCAGGGCTTTCAATGGCCTTGTTTGGATGAAAATGAATAAAAATAAGTTACGCTTATTCTGTTGTGATCATTCAATTGCCCTTAAAATGTTATAAAGTACACAGAACACATGCATTTTGGATAAAAAAAAGTTGATTGGCATTGCTTGTAATGGTTACTGAACAAAGACACAGGTTGGAATTAAATCTATATAAAAAAATGGTTAGGCACAAAACATACAAGGAACACTGATGGATGGCTAGACCCGCAATGTTTAATTCTAATTCTAATAAATTCTGCAATAGTGTAGTCATACCCGAGGGTCAGTTGATGGTTCTCTTTTTCTCTCACACACACACACACACACACACTATTTCATGCATGCATACATGCAGTGATACATGCAAAAGCACATCAAGCAGACACGCAGTGAGCCCAGACAACACCGCACACAGAGGTTGACAAGGCACAGGTAAAATGATTACCAAATTATTTTGAATTATATACAAAGAAATTTCATGCAAATAATAACAACTAAATCATTGGACTTGTCCGTGGAAAAAAATAATAATGTGAAATTAGGTTTTCTTGAAGCGTGACTGCCGGGCTAGGTAGAGGCTGATGGCCTCCTCCTTAGGAATCTGTTCGAAGGATTTGGCGATGGGGGCGGGTGCATCGGAGGACAAATTGGCGCCAACCTCTCGAAGAACCGCGGGTGAATTGTCGTAGCTCTCCCGAAGGGCCTTCATTAATGATGTTGCATAACCTGCAGACATAATAATAATATAATAATAATAATATTACTTTATAAAGATCATTGTCACTGATCACTCGTGCGCCATCTCAAAATATGATAGAACTGCCTGACACTGCTTACCGTATGAGGCTGCCTCTTTGATGGGACGCACCACATGGGCACCTTTTCTGAAGCGCGGATACCGCACGCAGTACTTCTCCGTCCCGTCACTTCTCCGTGCTGTCTCACGATTGGCATTGTGATTATAATGCAGCGCCGCTAAGAGAAGCCTACAAAATAACACATTTGAGAAAACCTTTGAAACTTGGTGTATGACAAAATACTACAATAGGCACGTTAATAGGTACTATTATTACTAAGATGAGGGAGTGGTAAGCCTCAAGGGAGAAGGTCTGGTGCTGTGGAGACAGCTGACGAACATCTTTCAGCAAGGCAGCCCTCATCATTATGTTCTCCAACTTGACTGCTGCCAATGAGCCTGAAAAGACCAAGACAGGTAGGCAGGGAGGCAGACAGACAGACACACAGACAGACGGAAAACGTACAAATAGACAGGAAGATGGATACAGACAGAATTCCTTTTTGAAATGGAAACACATGAAATTGTCCTGCATATGAATTATAGCAAACATAAACAGTAAACAGAATGTTATGAGATTGCCAGGGAATGAAAAAATAATTTCATCACGAAGGTCACATGTCAAAGCATCCAGACAATTACTCAAAGACAGCAACTAAAACAAAACTATGTAGAGCGTGCATAATACCAGTACTGTACCTGGGTCCAGCCACTCTTTGTTGCGCTGATCTTCGTCTAGAGGGCCATGGGCACAACTGGAGAAGGCAGGGGTGTCATGGTCATGGATGTCCTGGATGTGGTTCACTAAACTTCTCCATTTGGCCTCCATGACCGCTGGGTTGCCATCTGGGGTTGAGGCTGCAGTCCAATAGAGGTGATTCACTATAGCTGGCCTCCACAACTGTAGTTGGTCACACTCTTTGGATGCTGCATCCAATGCCTTCCCCAGACCTGTTTTAGAACAAATGGTATTAATTGATATGCACTAACAAAAACTGCTTCAAGGTTCCAACAATGGATACATACTTTTTGCAATGTGCCACACGTCAAAATAATGCTGTGTCCCTTCAGGGATCAGCTCCTCTCTCACCCATTTGGCAACCTAAGGAGAAAAAAACCACAAACATCCAGCTTCAGTGCAATTCAGATATTTACCTTCTATACTGCATTTTTATTGTAAATACCTGGCGATGTCGGTCCGTGATCAGCGTTGCCAAATGCAGGTCGTTTCCCCTCAGCAGGCCAACACTGCGCTTGAGCCCTTCAAGCTCACACCATGAGCTGTTGGGGACCTCTGAGCTCTGCAACATGACATAACAGTGTAAGTGTAGAATGCAGGTGGTGTTGAAGGAGGCGTTAATGAACCGAAGCGTTGCTGGTCCAGGCATTATGATACACTACTCTAGTTAGGCAATACACAATAAAGCTCTATGCATGGTTGTACTAGTGGAAAGATGTTATATTAAGATACAATCCTTTTACCAAATTGCAGAGTTCATTTCTTTGTCTAATAACATCAGGTTTACCTGAACAAGCTGAACATCCACCACCTTGTTCACTCTGTCCTCTATCAGAGAGTATGACCCATACTTTGCGCAGTGCCCAGGAGAATCTGACCTGGAATTAATTACAATTTATGTTTCAAGTTTTTAAAACCATGGTCTGTAAAGACAATCCACCATGTCAACTGCAAATGCCAACTAAAGCCACCCTACATGATAACAAATAACAAAATCAAAACGTGGAACTGGTCTAGCTCTCACACTGGTTTACCTGCAGTCCCCAGCAAGAACTAGCCCGCCATCCATTGCCCGTAGGTCACTAAAATTCTTGGCTTGATCATTCTGCCAGGCCTGAACGATTACTGGGATGATGTAGCGGCGCTGATGGCGAAAGAAACTGCTCGCACTGATGCACTGCAGGCCAAACAGGGTCAACATTCTTAGTGTCTGTGTGGCCAAACATCCAGTAAAATGAATGGCCCCACTTAACAGGAGGTTGCAGGTTGGCATGTTCCTGTGGAGCATTGGCTGGTTTTGCCAGAAACGGTGGTAGCCACATGATGCACAGACCTAGATATGTAAGAAAATAAAATAAAACATTGTAATCAACAGTATATCAGGATTCAATATAGAGTAAGTACTGTACATTACTGGTCAAAGGTTTCATATTTTCAATGAAACACACATGACCAATACAGTATAACACTCAAATATGATGGCATCACAAACCAGCAGACTTAAGCCAGCCTGGTACATACATTGTAAATTAACTGGCAAGACAGTCAGAGCTATCAGATTTTAATTAGATATTCAGATTTTCTAATCAGATGGCCACGTAAACAAAACTGCATAAACAAAACTGTACCTGATTGATCTTAACAAAAGTTCCTTCCTGCTGCACGATGCTCCTATCCGACCTCTCACAACAGGCCGGACAGATGGCAAAAAGGCCCATCAGCTCCTCTTGGCAAACAATGAATTTGTCAAAGCAACTACAACAACAAAAAATGAGGGGGAGGGGGGCGGTGTCATTCAAACTAACAAAGCATTGAGCATTCAATATGGTCTATGTTGGTTTTAGATTATCTCACTTGTGGTGGGGGTCACACGTGTAAGGTGGCTCCTCATCAAACAATTCCTCCTCATCCATCGGCTCTTCGGGCACCCACGACAAGTCACTGATGACAGTGGCATTATCATCATCATCGTCGTCAACTGTCTGTTCAGGACTAGCGAGGGGAGTGGAGGTTTGTGGGCTGATTGAAGTCTGTGTGCCCACGCTAACCATCTTGGGCTTCAGGTTAACCTGCACAGCTGTGGCAGAGGCAGTAAACATACCCAAACATATGACAATCATGGCAAATCTAAGCGGCTATGTTTTGGTGTAGGCTATGTATTCATTTCATCAATGTGTATGGAAATGTCCTACTTGCAATGTTTTAGACATAATATCTACCCCTTAAAATACCAAAGATTTACCGTGAGACCATCGGGGGGGCTTCAAATAACATTGTGTCCCAGCGTCAGAAGTGGAGGAGGGCAAGGGCTGATCCCCAGCATCGACACTCTCCACAGTGTCTACACTGTGCACGGTCTCCTGCTGTGAGGCGTCTGTCAACATCTTGCGAAAACAAATATAAAAAAGTATATTAGTATAAAGTATAGTATATATAAGTATATAAAAAAGAAATGCAAGGGTGTAGTGGTGAAATAAGAGGTAGGTAAACTGAATACTTAGATCAGTGATTCGCAACCAATGGTAGTACATTTACTGTATTGGGAGGTAGCTAAACTCTGAAGTGAGAAGTGGATAAACTCTGTTTCTCAAATTTCAGAGGTGGGTAAACTGCGTTTACTTGCGTTTAGCGTCCATTACAGCCCTGACGACACGGTCACGGTCAAATACAGTATATGTGAAAGAGAACCGTAGCAGTCTAGCACTAACACAAAACGCAAACACACTGTTGTGAAAGCCGCTCGATGATGACGATCACTGATCAAAACACTAGCCATGAAGCTTTCATGACGATATGGACATTTACTTCAGGGCAATTTTGTTTTGGCTCATATTCGTTTATCAAGAAATATGCTCTTCTAATGTCAGACTGATCATGCTTGTAGAGGAGCCTGTGTCAAAGGGAACACGGTATGCAAAATACACAGAGCTAGCTAACGCGCAGCTTGTAATTAGCAGCTATAGCATGATGCTTACCGTGGCAATCTCTCGCTTGCGGCAGACGGTGTCTCTCGACCTCGGGACAGGGCAGGCAGAGTGGTTTGCATGCACAGACGGCACGGCGGTAGGAATTAACTTCGCCGTCCTCTTACTCTTTAAACCAAGTGAGACCATCTTGGCATCCCCTGGGTGGTAATCCTCCTCCTTGAAATGCGCGCTGCATATTCTGGAGTACGCGGTAACAGAGCTAGCTGAAAAATCTGCCCGCCTAACCTTGACAAATTGCACCCAGCTTCGGAGAATCCCTTTGTCCTTGGGGAAGCAATGTACCCTATGTCCACTTTTGCTGGAGTTGTTGCACCCGCCACAAATACAGTAGAAAACCATGTTATCTACTTATATATCTACTCTCTCTCTCTATCTATATATATGTTATGCTATGCTATGCTATGCTATCCCTCACTATCTATCTATGTTATGTTATGTTATGCTATGCTATCCCTCACTATCTATCGATGTTATGCTATTCTATCTATCTATCGATGTTATGCTATTCTATCTATCGATCTATCTATCTATCGATCTATCTATCTATATCTAGGCTATCTCTATTTATGTATTTACTTATATAATCTGACACTGTCACTCTCTCACTAGCGGCTTCGGCTGTCGTCCAAAAGCGCGGAGTACCTTATGTGACGTCATGCAATGCATTGTGGGAGAAATAAGAATCATCGCTAACCTGTGGCTAATAACCACTAATATATCACCTACTTTTCCTAATATTTATATTTTGTGATACCCTACAACATCAAATACAATGGATAATTGTTTAAATGTTTATTACCAACTAGAAAATTGCCAGAATAGAAGAAAATAGAAACCTGCACCATGCCCTTTAACGGTTAAAGTGTCAGAGAATGGGTGGTGATTTTTTGACGTCCTCCAATGATCTGAAGTGAGCGTGCGTGTTTGTGTTGGTGAAAGTTTAAGAAATGTACAACTGTCGGTTCAGCTCTCTGGTGCTCCCTGCTGGCAGTATCACTATACTGTTTCACAAAAACAGTTTTGAGAGACGTTGTCAGTTTTTGTATGTTGCTTAAATCCTCCAAAGCGGTTGGCAGTAAACATCAGGTCACGGTACGCCACGGAGTCAATGAGCTCGAGTTGAAAAAGAAAAAGCTTACAGCACCTGGTATTCCCAGGCGGTCTCCCATCCAAGTACTAACCAGGCCCGACCCTGCTTAGCTTCCGAGATCAGACGAGATCGGGCGTGTTCAGGGTGGTATGGCCGTAAGCAATTAGTGCAGGCGCAAAACCAGGTTTTATACAGTAGCACATAAGGAGTGAGAAAGCTGCTGAGGCTCGACGTTACACTTTTACAAAAACAATCATTAGTTAGATATAAACGGCAGTAATTGATTCAGTAGGACTCCTTATCCATGTAAACGATCATTGTGACATCTGAATTCATTAATTATCTGAAATACACTGCGTGTGCGTGTGATGTTAAATGTTTGAACCAAGGTTAACGGTTAAAGTGTCAGAGAATGGGTGGTGATTTTTTGACGTCCTCCCATGATCTGAAGTGAGCGTGCGTGTTTGTGTTGGTGAAAGTTTAAGAAATGTACAACTGTCGGTTCAGCTCTCTGGTGCTCCCTGCTGGCAGTATCACTATACTGTCCTCATGTTTCACAAAAATAGTTTTGAGAGACGTTGTCAGTTTTTGTATGTTGCTTAAATCCTCCAAAGCGGTTGGCAGTAAACATCAGGTCACGGTACGCCACGGTAGGCCACGGAGTCAATGAGCTCGAGTTGAAAAAGAAAAAGCTTACAGCACCTGGTATTCCCAGGCGGTCTCCCATCCAAGTACTAACCAGGCCCGACCCTGCTTAGCTTCCGAGATCAGACGAGATCGGGCGTGTTCAGGGTGGTATGGCCGTAAGCAATTAGTGCAGGCGCAAAACCAGGTTTTATACAGTAGCACATAAGGAGTGAGAAAGCTGCTGAGGCTCGACGTTACACTTTACAAAAACAATCATTAGTTAGATATAAACGGCAGTAATTGATTCAGTAGGACTCCTTATCCATGTAAACGATCATTGTGACATCTGAATTCATTAATTATCTGAAATACACTGCGTGTGCGTGTGATGTTAAATGTTTGAACCAAGGTTAACGGTTAAAGTGTCAGAGAATGGGTGGTGATTTTTTGACGTCCTCCCATGATCTGAAGTGAGCGTGCGTGTTTGTGTTGGTGAAAGTTTAAGAAATGTACAACTGTCGGTTCAGCTCTCTGGTGCTCCCTGCTGGCAGTATCACTATACTGTCCTCATGTTTCACAAAAATAGTTTTGAGAGACGTTGTCAGTTTTTGTATGTTGCTTAAATCCTCCAAAGCGGTTGGCAGTAAACATCAGGTCACGGTACGCCACGGTAGGCCACGGAGGCAATGAGCTCGAGTTGAAAAAGAAAAAGCTTACAGCACCTGGTATTCCCAGGCGGTCTCCCATCCAAGTACTAACCAGGCCCGACCCTGCTTAGCTTCCGAGATCAGACGAGATCGGGCGTGTTCAGGGTGGTATGGCCGTAAGCAATTAGTGCAGGCGCAAAACCAGGTTTTATACAGTAGCACATAAGGAGTGAGAAAGCTGCTGAGGCTCGACGTTACACTCTTACAAAAACAATCATTAGTTAGATATAAACGGCAGTAATTGATTCAGTAGGACTCCTTATCCATGTAAACGATCATTGTGACATCTGAATTCATTAATTATCTGAAATACACTGCGTGTGCGTGTGATGTTAAATGTTTGAACCAAGGTTAACGGTTAAAGTGTCAGAGAATGGGTGGTGATTTTTTGACGTCCTCCCATGATCTGAAGTGAGCGTGCGTGTTTGTGTTGGTGAAAGTTTAAGAAATGTACAACTGTCGTTTCAGCTCTCTGGTGCTCCCTGCTGGCAGTATCACTATACTGTCCTCATGTTTCACAAAAATAGTTTTGAGAGACGTTGTCAGTTTTTGTATGTTGCTTAAATCCTCCAAAGCGGTTGGCAGTAAACATCAGGTCACGGTACGCCACGGTAGGCCACGGAGGCAATGAGCTCGAGTTGAAAAAGAAAAAGCTTACAGCACCTGGTATTCCCAGGCGGTCTCCCATCCAAGTACTAACCAGGCCCGACCCTGCTTAGCTTCCGAGATCAGACGAGATCGGGCGTGTTCAGGGTGGTATGGCCGTAAGCAATTAGTGCAGGCGCAAAACCAGGTTTTATACAGTAGCACATAAGGAGTGAGAAAGCTGCTGAGGCTCGACGTTACACTTTTACAAAAACAATCATTAGTTAGATATAAACGGCAGTAATTGATTCAGTAGGACTCCTTATCCATGTAAACGATCATTGTGACATCTGAATTCATTAATTATCTGAAATACACTGCGTGTGCGTGTGATGTTAAATGTTTGAACCAAGGTTAACGGTTAAAGTGTCAGAGAATGGGTGGTGATTTTTTGACGTCCTCCCATGATCTGAAGTGAGCGTGCGTGTTTGTGTTGGTGAAAGTTTAAGAAATGTACAACTGTCGGTTCAGCTCTCTGGTGCTCCCTGCTGGCAGTATCACTATACTGTCCTCATGTTTCACAAAAATAGTTTTGAGAGACGTTGTCAGTTTTGTATGTTGCTTAAATCCTCCAAAGCGGTTGGCAGTAAACATCAGGTCACGGTACAGTAGGCCACGGAGGCAATGAGCTCGAGTTGAAAAAGGAAAAAGCTTACAGCACCTGGTATTCCCAGGCGGTCTCCCATCCAAGTACTAACCAGGCCCGACCCTGCTTAGCTTCCGAGATCAGACGAGATCGGGCGTGTTCAGGGTGGTATGGCCGTAAGCAATTAGTGCAGGCGCAAAACCAGGTTTTATACAGTAGCACATAAGGAGTGAGAAAGCTGCTGAGGCTCGACGTTACACTTTTACAAAAACAATCATTAGTTAGATATAAACGGCAGTAATTGATTCAGTAGGACTCCTTATCCATGTAAACGATCATTGTGACATCTGAATTCATTAATTATCTGAAATACACTGCGTGTGCGTGTGATGTTAAATGTTTGAACCAAGGTTAACGGTTAAAGTGTCAGAGAATGGGTGGTGATTTTTTGACGTCCTCCCATGATCTGAAGTGAGCGTGCGTGTTTGTGTTGGTGAAAGTTTAAGAAATGTACAACTGTCGGTTCAGCTCTCTGGTGCTCCCTGCTGGCAGTATCACTATACTGTCCTCATGTTTCACAAAAATAGTTTTGAGAGACGTTGTCAGTTTTTGTATGTTGCTTAAATCCTCCAAAGCGGTTGGCAGTAAACATCAGGTCACGGTACGCCACGGAGTCAATGAGCTCGAGTTGAAAAAGAAAATGCTTACAGCACCTGGTATTCCCAGGCGGTCTCCCATCCAAGTACTAACCAGGCCCGACCCTGCTTAGCTTCCGAGATCAGACGAGATCGGGCGTGTTCAGGGTGGTATGGCCGTAAGCAATTAGTGCAGGCGCAAAACCAGGTTTTATACAGTAGCACATAAGGAGTGAGAAAGCTGCTGAGGCTCGACGTTACACTTTTACAAAAACAATCATTAGTTAGATATAAACGGCAGTAATTGATTCAGTAGGACTCCTTATCCATGTAAACGATCATTGTGACATCTGAATTCATTAATTATCTGAAATACACTGCGTGTGCGTGTGATGTTAAATGTTTGAACCAAGGTTAACGGTTAAAGTGTCAGAGAATGGGTGGTGATTTTTTGACGTCCTCCCATGATCTGAAGTGAGCGTGCGTGTTTGTGTTGGTGAAAGTTTAAGAAATGTACAACTGTCGGTTCAGCTCTCTGGTGCTCCCTGCTGGCAGTATCACTATACTGTCCTCATGTTTCACAAAAACAGTTTTGAGAGACGTTGTCAGTTTTTGTATGTTGCTTAAATCCTCCAAAGCGGTTGGCAGTAAACATCAGGTCACGGTACGCCACGGAGTCAATGAGCTCGAGTTGAAAAAGAAAAAGCTTACAGCACCTGGTATTCCCAGGCGGTCTCCCATCCAAGTACTAACCAGGCCCGACCCTGCTTAGCTTCCGAGATCAGACGAGATCGGGCGTGTTCAGGGTGGTATGGCCGTAAGCAATTAGTGCAGGCGCAAAACCAGGTTTTATACAGTAGCACATAAGGAGTGAGAAAGCTGCTGAGGCTCGACGTTACACTTTTACAAAAACAATCATTAGTTAGATATAAACGGCAGTAATTGATTCAGTAGGACTCCTTATCCATGTAAACGATCATTGTGACATCTGAATTCATTAATTATCTGAAATACACTGCGTGTGCGTGTGATGTTAAATGTTTGAACCAAGGTTAACGGTTAAAGTGTCAGAGAATGGGTGGTGATTTTTTGACGTCCTCCCATGATCTGAAGTGAGCGTGCGTGTTTGTGTTGGTGAAAGTTTAAGAAATGTACAACTGTCGGTTCAGCTCTCTGGTGCTCCCTGCTGGCAGTATCACTATACTGTCCTCATGTTTCACAAAAATAGTTTTGAGAGACGTTGTCAGTTTTTGTATGTTGCTTAAATCCTCCAAAGCGGTTGGCAGTAAACATCAGGTCACGGTACGCCACGGTAGGCCACGGAGGCAATGAGCTCGAGTTGAAAAAGAAAAAGCTTACAGCACCTGGTATTCCCAGGCGGTCTCCCATCCAAGTACTAACCAGGCCCGACCCTGCTTAGCTTCCGAGATCAGACGAGATCGGGCGTGTTCAGGGTGGTATGGCCGTAAGCAATTAGTGCAGGCGCAAAACCAGGTTTTATACAGTAGCACATAAGGAGTGAGAAAGCTGCTGAGGCTCGACGTTACACTTTTACAAAAACAATCATTAGTTAGATATAAACGGCAGTAATTGATTCAGTAGGACTCCTTATCCATGTAAACGATCATTGTGACATCTGAATTCATTAATTATCTGAAATACACTGCGTGTGCGTGTGATGTTAAATGTTTGAACCAAGGTTAACGGTTAAAGTGTCAGAGAATGGGTGGTGATTTTTTGACGTCCTCCCATGATCTGAAGTGAGCGTGCGTGTTTGTGTTGGTGAAAGTTTAAGAAATGTACAACTGTCGGTTCAGCTCTCTGGTGCTCCCTGCTGGCAGTATCACTATACTGTCCTCATGTTTCACAAAAATAGTTTTGAGAGACGTTGTCAGTTTTTGTATGTTGCTTAAATCCTCCAAAGCGGTTGGCAGTAAACATCAGGTCACGGTACGCCACGGAGTCAATGAGCTCGAGTTGAAAAAGAAAAAGCTTACAGCACCTGGTATTCCCAGGCGGTCTCCCATCCAAGTACTAACCAGGCCCGACCCTGCTTAGCTTCCGAGATCAGACGAGATCGGGCGTGTTCAGGGTGGTATGGCCGTAAGCAATTAGTGCAGGCGCAAAACCAGGTTTTATACAGTAGCACATAAGGAGTGAGAAAGCTGCTGAGGCTCGACGTTACACTTTTACAAAAACAATCATTAGTTAGATATAAACGGCAGTAATTGATTCAGTAGGACTCCTTATCCATGTAAACGATCATTGTGACATCTGAATTCATTAATTATCTGAAATACACTGCGTGTGCGTGTGATGTTAAATGTTTGAACCAAGGTTAACGGTTAAAGTGTCAGAGAATGGGTGGTGATTTTTTGACGTCCTCCCATGATCTGAAGTGAGCGTGCGTGTTTGTGTTGGTGAAAGTTTAAGAAATGTACAACTGTCGGTTCAGCTCTCTGGTGCTCCCTGCTGGCAGTATCACTATACTGTCCTCATGTTTCACAAAAATAGTTTTGAGAGACGTTGTCAGTTTTTGTATGTTGCTTAAATCCTCCAAAGCGGTTGGCAGTAAACATCAGGTCACGGTACGCCACGGAGTCAATGAGCTCGAGTTGAAAAAGAAAAAGCTTACAGCACCTGGTATTCCCAGGCGGTCTCCCATCCAAGTACTAACCAGGCCCGACCCTGCTTAGCTTCCGAGATCAGACGAGATCGGGCGTGTTCAGGGTGGTATGGCCGTAAGCAATTAGTGCAGGCGCAAAACCAGGTTTTATACAGTAGCACATAAGGAGTGAGAAAGCTGCTGAGGCTCGACGTTACACTCTTACAAAAACAATCATTAGTTAGATATAAACGGCAGTAATTGATTCAGTAGGACTCCTTATCCATGTAAACGATCATTGTGACATCTGAATTCATTAATTATCTGAAATACACTGCGTGTGCGTGTGATGTTAAATGTTTGAACCAAGGTTAACGGTTAAAGTGTCAGAGAATGGGTGGTGATTTTTTGACGTCCTCCCATGATCTGAAGTGAGCGTGCGTGTTTGTGTTGGTGAAAGTTTAAGAAATGTACAACTGTCGGTTCAGCTCTCTGGTGCTCCCTGCTGGCAGTATCACTATACTGTCCTCATGTTTCACAAAAATAGTTTTGAGAGACGTTGTCAGTTTTTGTATGTTGCTTAAATCCTCCAAAGCGGTTGGCAGTAAACATCAGGTCACGGTACGCCACGGTAGGCCACGGAGTCAATGAGCTCGAGTTGAAAAAGAAAAAGCTTACAGCACCTGGTATTCCCAGGCGGTCTCCCATCCAAGTACTAACCAGGCCCGACCCTGCTTAGCTTCCGAGATCAGACGAGATCGGGCGTGTTCAGGGTGGTATGGCCGTAAGCAATTAGTGCAGGCGCAAAACCAGGTTTTATACAGTAGCACATAAGGAGTGAGAAAGCTGCTGAGGCTCGACGTTACACTTTTACAAAAACAATCATTAGTTAGATATAAACGGCAGTAATTGATTCAGTAGGACTCCTTATCCATGTAAACGATCATTGTGACATCTGAATTCATTAATTATCTGAAATACACTGCGTGTGCGTGTGATGTTAAATGTTTGAACCAAGGTTAACGGTTAAAGTGTCAGAGAATGGGTGGTGATTTTTTGACGTCCTCCCATGATCTGAAGTGAGCGTGCGTGTTTGTGTTGGTGAAAGTTTAAGAAATGTACAACTGTCGGTTCAGCTCTCTGGTGCTCCCTGCTGGCAGTATCACTATACTGTCCTCATGTTTCACAAAAATAGTTTTGAGAGACGTTGTCAGTTTTTGTATGTTGCTTAAATCCTCCAAAGCGGTTGGCAGTAAACATCAGGTCACGGTACGCCACGGAGTCAATGAGCTCGAGTTGAAAAAGAAAAAGCTTACAGCACCTGGTATTCCCAGGCGGTCTCCCATCCAAGTACTAACCAGGCCCGACCCTGCTTAGCTTCCGAGATCAGACGAGATCGGGCGTGTTCAGGGTGGTATGGCCGTAAGCAATTAGTGCAGGCGCAAAACCAGGTTTTATACAGTAGCACATAAGGAGTGAGAAAGCTGCTGAGGCTCGACGTTACACTCTTACAAAAACAATCATTAGTTAGATATAAACGGCAGTAATTGATTCAGTAGGACTCCTTATCCATGTAAACGATCATTGTGACATCTGAATTCATTAATTATCTGAAATACACTGCGTGTGCGTGTGATGTTAAATGTTTGAACCAAGGTTAACGGTTAAAGTGTCAGAGAATGGGTGGTGATTTTTTGACGTCCTCCCATGATCTGAAGTGAGCGTGCGTGTTTGTGTTGGTGAAAGTTTAAGAAATGTACAACTGTCGGTTCAGCTCTCTGGTGCTCCCTGCTGGCAGTATCACTATACTGTCCTCATGTTTCACAAAAATAGTTTTGAGAGACGTTGTCAGTTTTTGTATGTTGCTTAAATCCTCCAAAGCGGTTGGCAGTAAACATCAGGTCACGGTACGCCACGGTAGGCCACGGAGTCAATGAGCTCGAGTTGAAAAAGAAAAAGCTTACAGCACCTGGTATTCCCAGGCGGTCTCCCATCCAAGTACTAACCAGGCCCGACCCTGCTTAGCTTCCGAGATCAGACGAGATCGGGCGTGTTCAGGGTGGTATGGCCGTAAGCAATTAGTGCAGGCGCAAAACCAGGTTTTATACAGTAGCACATAAGGAGTGAGAAAGCTGCTGAGGCTCGACGTTACACTTTTACAAAAACAATCATTAGTTAGATATAAACGGCAGTAATTGATTCAGTAGGACTCCTTATCCATGTAAACGATCATTGTGACATCTGAATTCATTAATTATCTGAAATACACTGCGTGTGCGTGTGATGTTAAATGTTTGAACCAAGGTTAACGGTTAAAGTGTCAGAGAATGGGTGGTGATTTTTTGACGTCCTCCCATGATCTGAAGTGAGCGTGCGTGTTTGTGTTGGTGAAAGTTTAAGAAATGTACAACTGTCGGTTCAGCTCTCTGGTGCTCCCTGCTGGCAGTATCACTATACTGTCCTCATGTTTCACAAAAATAGTTTTGAGAGACGTTGTCAGTTTTTGTATGTTGCTTAAATCCTCCAAAGCGGTTGGCAGTAAACATCAGGTCACGGTACACCACGGAGTCAATGAGCTCGAGTTGAAAAAGAAAAAGCTTACAGCACCTGGTATTCCCAGGCGGTCTCCCATCCAAGTACTAACCAGGCCCGACCCTGCTTAGCTTCCGAGATCAGACGAGATCGGGCGTGTTCAGGGTGGTATGGCCGTAAGCAATTAGTGCAGGCGCAAAACCAGGTTTTATACAGTAGCACATAAGGAGTGAGAAAGCTGCTGAGGCTCGACGTTACACTTTACAAAAACAATCATTAGTTAGATATAAACGGCAGTAATTGATTCAGTAGGACTCCTTATCCATGTAAACGATCATTGTGACATCTGAATTCATTAATTATCTGAAATACACTGCGTGTGCGTGTGATGTTAAATGTTTGAACCAAGGTTAACGGTTAAAGTGTCAGAGAATGGGTGGTGATTTTTTGACGTCCTCCCATGATCTGAAGTGAGCGTGCGTGTTTGTGTTGGTGAAAGTTTAAGAAATGTACAACTGTCGGTTCAGCTCTCTGGTGCTCCCTGCTGGCAGTATCACTATACTGTCCTCATGTTTCACAAAAATAGTTTTGAGAGACGTTGTCAGTTTTTGTATGTTGCTTAAATCCTCCAAAGCGGTTGGCAGTAAACATCAGGTCACGGTACGCCACGGTAGGCCACGGAGTCAATGAGCTCGAGTTGAAAAAGAAAAAGCTTACAGCACCTGGTATTCCCAGGCGGTCTCCCATCCAAGTACTAACCAGCCCGACCCTGCTTAGCTTCCGAGATCAGACGAGATCGGGCGTGTTCAGGGTGGTATGGCCGTAAGCAATTAGTGCAGGCGCAAAACCAGGTTTTATACAGTAGCACATAAGGAGTGAGAAAGCTGCTGAGGCTCGACGTTACACTTTTACAAAAACAATCATTAGTTAGATATAAACGGCAGTAATTGATTCAGTAGGACTCCTTATCCATGTAAACGATCATTGTGACATCTGAATTCATTAATTATCTGAAATACACTGCGTGTGCGTGTGATGTTAAATGTTTGAACCAAGGTTAACGGTTAAAGTGTCAGAGAATGGGTGGTGATTTTTTGACGTCCTCCCATGATCTGAAGTGAGCGTGCGTGTTTGTGTTGGTGAAAGTTTAAGAAATGTACAACTGTCGGTTCAGCTCTCTGGTGCTCCCTGCTGGCAGTATCACTATACTGTCCTCATGTTTCACAAAAATAGTTTTGAGAGACGTTGTCAGTTTTTGTATGTTGCTTAAATCCTCCAAAGCGGTTGGCAGTAAACATCAGGTCACGGTACGCCACGGAGTCAATGAGCTCGAGTTGAAAAAGAAAAAACGTACAGCACCTGGTATTACCAGGCGGTCACCCATCCAAGTACTAACCAGGCCCGACCCTGCTTAGCTTCTGAGATCAGACGAGATCGGGCGTGTTTTTTTTTTTTCTCTTTTGGTGACACCCGTCACTACTTACAGCAACCTGGGCTTCTGAGGAGGTCTCCCATCCAAGTACTAACCAGGCCCAACCCTGCTTAGCTTCCGAGATCAGACGAGATCGGGCGTGTTCAGGGTGGTATGGCAGTAAGCAATTAGTGCAGGCGCAAAACCAGGTTTTATACAGTAGCACATAAGGAGTGAGAAAGCTGCTGAGGCTCGACGTTACACTCTTACAAAAACAATCATTAGTTAGATATAAACGGCAGTAATTGATTCAGTAGGACTCCTTATCCATGTAAACGATCATTGTGACATCTGAATTCATTAATTATCTGAAATACACTGCGTGTGCGTGTGATGTTAAATGTTTGAACCAAGGTTAACGGTTAAAGTGTCAGAGAATGGGTGGTGATTTTTTGACGTCCTCCCATGATCTGAAGTGAGCGTGCGTGTTTGTGTTGGTGAAAGTTTAAGAAATGTACAACTGTCGGTTCAGCTCTCTGGTGCTCCCTGCTGGCAGTATCACTATACTGTCCTCATGTTTCACAAAAATAGTTTTGAGAGACGTTGTCAGTTTTTGTATGTTGCTTAAATCCTCCAAAGCGGTTGGCAGTAAACATCAGGTCACGGTACGCCACGGAGTCAATGAGCTCGAGTTGAAAAAGAAAAAGCTTACAGCACCTGGTATTCCCAGGCGGTCTCCCATCCAAGTACTAACCAGGCCCGACCCTGCTTAGCTTCCGAGATCAGACGAGATCGGGCGTGTTCAGGGTGGTATGGCCGTAAGCAATTAGTGCAGGCGCAAAACCAGGTTTTATACAGTAGCACATAAGGAGTGAGAAAGCTGCTGAGGCTCGACGTTACACTCTTACAAAAACAATCATTAGTTAGATATAAACGGCAGTAATTGATTCAGTAGGACTCCTTATCCATGTAAACGATCATTGTGACATCTGAATTCATTAATTATCTGAAATACACTGCGTGTGCGTGTGATGTTAAATGTTTGAACCAAGGTTAACGGTTAAAGTGTCAGAGAATGGGTGGTGATTTTTTGACGTCCTCCCATGATCTGAAGTGAGCGTGCGTGTTTGTGTTGGTGAAAGTTTAAGAAATGTACAACTGTCGGTTCAGCTCTCTGGTGCTCCCTGCTGGCAGTATCACTATACTGTCCTCATGTTTCACAAAAATAGTTTTGAGAGACGTTGTCAGTTTTTGTATGTTGCTTAAATCCTCCAAAGCGGTTGGCAGTAAACATCAGGTCACGGTACGCCACGGAGTCAATGAGCTCGAGTTGAAAAAGAAAAAGCTTACAGCACCTGGTATTCCCAGGCGGTCTCCCATCCAAGTACTAACCAGGCCCGACCCTGCTTAGCTTCCGAGATCAGACGAGATCGGGCGTGTTCAGGGTGGTATGGCCGTAAGCAATTAGTGCAGGCGCAAAACCAGGTTTTATACAGTAGCACATAAGGAGTGAGAAAGCTGCTGAGGCTCGACGTTACACTCTTACAAAAACAATCATTAGTTAGATATAAACGGCAGTAATTGATTCAGTAGGACTCCTTATCCATGTAAACGATCATTGTGACATCTGAATTCATTAATTATCTGAAATACACTGCGTGTGCGTGTGATGTTAAATGTTTGAACCAAGGTTAACGGTTAAAGTGTCAGAGAATGGGTGGTGATTTTTTGACGTCCTCCCATGATCTGAAGTGAGCGTGCGTGTTTGTGTTGGTGAAAGTTTAAGAAATGTACAACTGTCGGTTCAGCTCTCTGGTGCTCCCTGCTGGCAGTATCACTATACTGTCCTCATGTTTCACAAAAATAGTTTTGAGAGACGTTGTCAGTTTTTGTATGTTGCTTAAATCCTCCAAAGCGGTTGGCAGTAAACATCAGGTCACGGTACGCCACGGTAGGCCACGGAGGCAATGAGCTCGAGTTGAAAAAGAAAAAGCTTACAGCACCTGGTATTCCCAGGCGGTCTCCCATCCAAGTACTAACCAGGCCCGACCCTGCTTAGCTTCCGAGATCAGACGAGATCGGGCGTGTTCAGGGTGGTATGGCCGTAAGCAATTAGTGCAGGCGCAAAACCAGGTTTTATACAGTAGCACATAAGGAGTGAGAAAGCTGCTGAGGCTCGACGTTACACTTTTACAAAAACAATCATTAGTTAGATATAAACGGCAGTAATTGATTCAGTAGGACTCCTTATCCATGTAAACGATCATTGTGACATCTGAATTCATTAATTATCTGAAATACACTGCGTGTGCGTGTGATGTTAAATGTTTGAACCAAGGTTAACGGTTAAAGTGTCAGAGAATGGGTGGTGATTTTTTGACGTCCTCCCATGATCTGAAGTGAGCGTGCGTGTTTGTGTTGGTGAAAGTTTAAGAAATGTACAACTGTCGGTTCAGCTCTCTGGTGCTCCCTGCTGGCAGTATCACTATACTGTCCTCATGTTTCACAAAAATAGTTTTGAGAGACGTTGTCAGTTTTTGTATGTTGCTTAAATCCTCCAAAGCGGTTGGCAGTAAACATCAGGTCACGGTACGCCACGGTAGGCCACGGAGTCAATGAGCTCGAGTTGAAAAAGAAAAAGCTTACAGCACCTGGTATTCCCAGGCGGTCTCCCATCCAAGTACTAACCAGGCCCGACCCTGCTTAGCTTCCGAGATCAGACGAGATCGGGCGTGTTCAGGGTGGTATGGCCGTAAGCAATTAGTGCAGGCGCAAAACCAGGTTTTATACAGTAGCACATAAGGAGTGAGAAAGCTGCTGAGGCTCGACGTTACACTTTTACAAAAACAATCATTAGTTAGATATAAACGGCAGTAATTGATTCAGTAGGACTCCTTATCCATGTAAACGATCATTGTGACATCTGAATTCATTAATTATCTGAAATACACTGCGTGTGCGTGTGATGTTAAATGTTTGAACCAAGGTTAACGGTTAAAGTGTCAGAGAATGGGTGGTGATTTTTTGACGTCCTCCCATGATCTGAAGTG
Source organism: Gadus chalcogrammus (assembly GCF_026213295.1). Classification (NCBI taxonomy): domain Eukaryota; kingdom Metazoa; phylum Chordata; class Actinopteri; order Gadiformes; family Gadidae; genus Gadus; species Gadus chalcogrammus. The sequence goes on along the minus strand of NC_079423.1, from coordinate 7,296,657 downwards.
AGCGTGCGTGTTTGTGTTGGTGAAAGTTTAAGAAATGTACAACTGTCGGTTCAGCTCTCTGGTGCTCCCTGCTGGCAGTATCACTATACTGTCCTCATGTTTCACAAAAATAGTTTTGAGAGACGTTGTCAGTTTTTGTATGTTGCTTAAATCCTCCAAAGCGGTTGGCAGTAAACATCAGGTCACGGTACGCCACGGTAGGCCACGGAGGCAATGAGCTCGAGTTGAAAAAGAAAAAGCTTACAGCACCTGGTATTCCCAGGCGGTCTCCCATCCAAGTACTAACCAGGCCCGACCCTGCTTAGCTTCCGAGATCAGACGAGATCGGGCGTGTTCAGGGTGGTATGGCCGTAAGCAATTAGTGCAGGCGCAAAACCAGGTTTTATACAGTAGCACATAAGGAGTGAGAAAGCTGCTGAGGCTCGACGTTACACTCTTACAAAAACAATCATTAGTTAGATATAAACGGCAGTAATTGATTCAGTAGGACTCCTTATCCATGTAAACGATCATTGTGACATCTGAATTCATTAATTATCTGAAATACACTGCGTGTGCGTGTGATGTTAAATGTTTGAACCAAGGTTAACGGTTAAAGTGTCAGAGAATGGGTGGTGATTTTTTGACGTCCTCCCATGATCTGAAGTGAGCGTGCGTGTTTGTGTTGGTGAAAGTTTAAGAAATGTACAACTGTCGGTTCAGCTCTCTGGTGCTCCCTGCTGGCAGTATCACTATACTGTCCTCATGTTTCACAAAAATAGTTTTGAGAGACGTTGTCAGTTTTTGTATGTTGCTTAAATCCTCCAAAGCGGTTGGCAGTAAACATCAGGTCACGGTACGCCACGGTAGGCCACGGAGGCAATGAGCTCGAGTTGAAAAAGAAAAAGCTTACAGCACCTGGTATTCCCAGGCGATCTCCCATCCAAGTACTAACCAGGCCCGACCCTGCTTAGCTTCCGAGATCAGACGAGATCGGGCGTGTTTTTTTTTCTCTTTTGGTGACACCCGTCACTACTTACAGCAACCTGGGCTTCTGAGGAGGTCTCCCATCCAAGTACTAACCAGGCCCGACCCTGCTTAGCTTCCGAGATCAGACGAGATCGGGCGTGTTCAGGGTGGTATGGCCGTAAGCAATTAGTGCAGGCGCAAAACCAGGTTTTATACAGTAGCACATAAGGAGTGAGAAAGCTGCTGAGGCTCGACGTTACACTTTTACAAAAACAATCATTAGTTAGATATAAATGGCAGTAATTGATTCAGTAGGACTCCTTATCCATGTAAACGATCATTGTGACATCTGAATTCATTAATTATCTGAAATACACTGCGTGTGCGTGTGATGTTAAATGTTTGAACCAAGGTTAACGGTTAAAGTGTCAGAGAATGGGTGGTGATTTTTTGACGTCCTCCCATGATCTGAAGTGAGCGTGCGTGTTTGTGTTGGTGAAAGTTTAAGAAATGTACAACTGTCGGTTCAGCTCTCTGGTGCTCCCTGCTGGCAGTATCACTATACTGTCCTCATGTTTCACAAAAATAGTTTTGAGAGACGTTGTCAGTTTTTGTATGTTGCTTAAATCCTCCAAAGCGGTTGGCAGTAAACATCAGGTCACGGTACGCCACGGTAGGCCACGGAGGCAATGAGCTCGAGTTGAAAAAGAAAAAGCTTACAGCACCTGGTATTCCCAGGCGGTCTCCCATCCAAGTACTAACCAGGCCCGACCCTGCTTAGCTTCCGAGATCAGACGAGATCGGGCGTGTTCAGGGTGGTATGGCCGTAAGCAATTAGTGCAGGCGCAAAACCAGGTTTTATACAGTAGCACATAAGGAGTGAGAAAGCTGCTGAGGCTCGACGTTACACTCTTACAAAAACAATCATTAGTTAGATATAAACGGCAGTAATTGATTCAGTAGGACTCCTTATCCATGTAAACGATCATTGTGACATCTGAATTCATTAATTATCTGAAATACACTGCGTGTGCGTGTGATGTTAAATGTTTGAACCAAGGTTAACGGTTAAAGTGTCAGAGAATGGGTGGTGATTTTTTGACGTCCTCCCATGATCTGAAGTGAGCGTGCGTGTTTGTGTTGGTGAAAGTTTAAGAAATGTACAACTGTCGGTTCAGCTCTCTGGTGCTCCCTGCTGGCAGTATCACTATACTGTCCTCATGTTTCACAAAAATAGTTTTGAGAGACGTTGTCAGTTTTTGTATGTTGCTTAAATCCTCCAAAGCGGTTGGCAGTAAACATCAGGTCACGGTACGCCACGGTAGGCCACGGAGTCAATGAGCTCGAGTTGAAAAAGAAAAAGCTTACAGCACCTGGTATTCCCAGGCGGTCTCCCATCCAAGTACTAACCAGGCCCGACCCTGCTTAGCTTCCGAGATCAGACGAGATCGGGCGTGTTCAGGGTGGTATGGCCGTAAGCAATTAGTGCAGGCGCAAAACCAGGTTTTATACAGTAGCACATAAGGAGTGAGAAAGCTGCTGAGGCTCGACGTTACACTTTTACAAAAACAATCATTAGTTAGATATAAACGGCAGTAATTGATTCAGTAGGACTCCTTATCCATGTAAACGATCATTGTGACATCTGAATTCATTAATTATCTGAAATACACTGCGTGTGCGTGTGATGTTAAATGTTTGAACCAAGGTTAACGGTTAAAGTGTCAGAGAATGGGTGGTGATTTTTTGACGTCCTCCCATGATCTGAAGTGAGCGTGCGTGTTTGTGTTGGTGAAAGTTTAAGAAATGTACAACTGTCGTTTCAGCTCTCTGGTGCTCCCTGCTGGCAGTATCACTATACTGTCCTCATGTTTCACAAAAATAGTTTTGAGAGACGTTGTCAGTTTTTGTATGTTGCTTAAATCCTCCAAAGCGGTTGGCAGTAAACATCAGGTCACGGTACGCCACGGTAGGCCACGGAGTCAATGAGCTCGAGTTGAAAAAGAAAAAGCTTACAGCACCTGGTATTCCCAGGCGGTCTCCCATCCAAGTACTAACCAGGCCCGACCCTGCTTAGCTTCCGAGATCAGACGAGATCGGGCGTGTTCAGGGTGGTATGGCCGTAAGCAATTAGTGCAGGCGCAAAACCAGGTTTTATACAGTAGCACATAAGGAGTGAGAAAGCTGCTGAGGCTCGACGTTACACTTTACAAAAACAATCATTAGTTAGATATAAACGGCAGTAATTGATTCAGTAGGACTCCTTATCCATGTAAACGATCATTGTGACATCTGAATTCATTAATTATCTGAAATACACTGCGTGTGCGTGTGATGTTAAATGTTTGAACCAAGGTTAACGGTTAAAGTGTCAGAGAATGGGTGGTGATTTTTTGACGTCCTCCCATGATCTGAAGTGAGCGTGCGTGTTTGTGTTGGTGAAAGTTTAAGAAATGTACAACTGTCGGTTCAGCTCTCTGGTGCTCCCTGCTGGCAGTATCACTATACTGTCCTCATGTTTCACAAAAATAGTTTTGAGAGACGTTGTCAGTTTTTGTATGTTGCTTAAATCCTCCAAAGCGGTAGGCAGTAAACATCAGGTCACGGTACGCCACGGAGTCAATGAGCTCGAGTTGAAAAAGAAAAAGCTTACTAGCACCTGGTATTCCCAGGCGGTCTCCCATCCAAGTACTAACCAGGCCCGACCCTGCTTAGCTTCCGAGATCAGACGAGATCGGGCGTGTTCAGGGTGGTATGGCCGTAAGCAATTAGTGCTAGGCGCAAAACCAGGTTTTATACAGTAGCACATAAGGAGTGAGAAAGCTGCTGAGGCTCGACGTTACACTCTTACAAAAACAATCATTAGTTAGATATAAACGGCAGTAATTGATTCAGTAGGACTCCTTATCCATGTAAACGATCATTGTGACATCTGAATTCATTAATTATCTGAAATACACTGCGTGTGCGTGTGATGTTAAATGTTTGAACCAAGGTTAACGGTTAAAGTGTCAGAGAATGGGTGGTGATTTTTTGACGTCCTCCCATGATCTGAAGTGAGCGTGCGTGTTTGTGTTGGTGAAAGTTTAAGAAATGTACAACTGTCGGTTCAGCTCTCTGGTGCTCCCTGCTGGCAGTATCACTATACTGTCCTCATGTTTCACAAAAATAGTTTTGAGAGACGTTGTCAGTTTTTGTATGTTGCTTAAATCCTCCAAAGCGGTTGGCAGTAAACATCAGGTCACGGTACGCCACGGAGTCAATGAGCTCGAGTTGAAAAAGAAAAAGATTACAGCACCTGGTATTCCCAGGCGGTCTCCCATCCAAGTACTAACCAGGCCAGACCCTGCTTAGCTTCCGAGATCAGACGAGATCGGGCGTGTTCAGGGTGGTATGGCCGTAAGCAATTAGTGCAGGCGCAAAACCAGGTTTTATACAGTAGCACATAAGGAGTGAGAAAGCTGCTGAGGCTCGACGTTACACTCTTACAAAAACAATCATTAGTTAGATATAAACGGCAGTAATTGATTCAGTAGGACTCCTTATCCATGTAAACGATCATTGTGACATCTGAATTCATTAATTATCTGAAATACACTGCGTGTGCGTGTGATGTTAAATGTTTGAACCAAGGTTAACGGTTAAAGTGTCAGAGAATGGGTGGTGATTTTTTGACGTCCTCCCATGATCTGAAGTGAGCGTGCGTGTTTGTGTTGGTGAAAGTTTAAGAAATGTACAACTGTCGGTTCAGCTCTCTGGTGCTCCCTGCTGGCAGTATCACTATACTGTCCTCATGTTTCACAAAAATAGTTTTGAGAGACGTTGTCAGTTTTTGTATGTTGCTTAAATCCTCCAAAGCCGTAGGCAGTAAACATCAGGTCACGGTACGCCACGGAGTCAATGAGCTCGAGTTGAAAAAGAAAAAGCTTACATGCACCTGGTATTCCCAGGCGATCTCCCATCCAAGTACTAACCAGGCCCGACCCTGCTTAGCTTCCCAGATCAGACGAGATCGGGCGTGTTCAGGGTGGTATGGCCGTAAGCAATTAGTGCAGGCGCAAAACCAGGTTTTATACAGTAGCACATAAGGAGTGAGAAAGCTGCTGAGGCTCGACGTTACACTCTTACAAAAACAATCATTAGTTAGATATAAACGGCAGTAATTGATTCAGTAGGACTCCTTATCCATGTAAACGATCATTGTGACATCTGAATTCATTAATTATCTGAAATACACTGCGTGTGCGTGTGATGTTAAATGTTTGAACCAAGGTTAACGGTTAAAGTGTCAGAGAATGGGTGGTGATTTTTTGACGTCCTCCCATGATCTGAAGTGAGCGTGCGTGTTTGTGTTGGTGAAAGTTTAAGAAATGTACAACTGTCGGTTCAGCTCTCTGGTGCTCCCTGCTGGCAGTATCACTATACTGTCCTCATGTTTCACAAAAATAGTTTTGAGAGACGTTGTCAGTTTTTGTATGTTGCTTAAATCCTCCAAAGCGGTTGGCAGTAAACATCAGGTCACGGTACGCCACGGTAGGCCACGGAGTCAATGAGCTCGAGTTGAAAAAGAAAAAGCTTACAGCACCTGGTATTCCCAGGCGGTCTCCCATCCAAGTACTAACCAGGCCCGACCCTGCTTAGCTTCCGAGATCAGACGAGATCGGGCGTGTTCAGGGTGGTATGGCCGTAAGCAATTAGTGCAGGCGCAAAACCAGGTTTTATACAGTAGCACATAAGGAGTGAGAAAGCTGCTGAGGCTCGACGTTACACTCTTACAAAAACAATCATTAGTTAGATATAAACGGCAGTAATTGATTCAGTAGGACTCCTTATCCATGTAAACGATCATTGTGACATCTGAATTCATTAATTATCTGAAATACACTGCGTGTGCGTGTGATGTTAAATGTTTGAACCAAGGTTAACGGTTAAAGTGTCAGAGAATGGGTGGTGATTTTTTGACGTCCTCCCATGATCTGAAGTGAGCGTGCGTGTTTGTGTTGGTGAAAGTTTAAGAAATGTACAACTGTCGGTTCAGCTCTCTGGTGCTCCCTGCTGGCAGTATCACTATACTGTCCTCATGTTTCACAAAAATAGTTTTGAGAGACGTTGTCAGTTTTTGTATGTTGCTTAAATCCTCCAAAGCGGTAGGCAGTAAACATCAGGTCACGGTACGCCACGGAGTCAATGAGCTCGAGTTGAAAAAGAAAAAGCTTACTGCACCTGGTATTCCCAGGCAATCTCCCATCCAAGTACTAACCAGGCCCGACCCTGCTTAGCTTCCGAGATCAGACGAGATCGGGCGTGTTCAGGGTGGTATGGCCGTAAGCAATTAGTGCATGGCGCAAAACCAGGTTTTATACAGTAGCACATAAGGAGTGAGAAAGCTGCTGAGGCTCGACGTTACACTCTTACAAAAACAATCATTAGTTAGATATAAACGGCAGTAATTGATTCAGTAGGACTCCTTATCCATGTAAACGATCATTGTGACATCTGAATTCATTAATTATCTGAAATACACTGCGTGTGCGTGTGATGTTAAATGTTTGAACCAAGGTTAACGGTTAAAGTGTCAGAGAATGGGTGGTGATTTTTTGACGTCCTCCCATGATCTGAAGTGAGCGTGCGTGTTTGTGTTGGTGAAAGTTTAAGAAATGTACAACTGTCGGTTCAGCTCTCTGGTGCTCCCTGCTGGCAGTATCACTATACTGTCCTCATGTTTCACAAAAATAGTTTTGAGAGACGTTGTCAGTTTTTGTATGTTGCTTAAATCCTCCAAAGCGGTAGGCAGTAAACATCAGGTCACGGTACGCCACGGTAGGCCACGGAGTCAATGAGCTCGAGTTGAAAAAGAAAAAGCTTACAGCACCTGGTATTCCCAGGCGATCTCCCATCCAAGTACTAACCAGGCCCGACCCTGCTTAGCTTCCGAGATCAGACGAGATCGGGCGTGTTCAGGGTGGTATGGCCGTAAGCAATTAGTGCATGGCGCAAAACCAGGTTTTATACAGTAGCACATAAGGAGTGAGAAAGCTGCTGAGGCTCGACGTTACACTCTTACAAAAACAATCATTAGTTAGATATAAACGGCAGTAATTGATTCAGTAGGACTCCTTATCCATGTAAACGATCATTGTGACATCTGAATTCATTAATTATCTGAAATACACTGCGTGTGCATGTGATGTTAAATGTTTGAACCAAGGTTAACGGTTAAAGTGTCAGAGAATGGGTGGTGATTTTTTGACGTCCTCCCATGATCTGAAGTGAGCGTGCGTGTTTGTGTTGGTGAAAGTTTAAGAAATGTACAACTGTCGGTTCAGCTCTCTGGTGCTCCCTGCTGGCAGTATCACTATACTGTCCTCATGTTTCACAAAAATAGTTTTGAGAGACGTTGTCAGTTTTTGTATGTTGCTTAAATCCTCCAAAGCGGTTGGCAGTAAACATCAGGTCACGGTACGCCACGGAGTCAATGAGCTCGAGTTGAAAAAGAAAAAGATTACAGCACCTGGTATTCCCAGGCGGTCTCCCATCCAAGTACTAACCAGGCCAGACCCTGCTTAGCTACCGAGATCAGACGAGATCGGGCGTGTTCAGGGTGGTATGGCCGTAAGCAATTAGTGCAGGCGCAAAACCAGGTTTTATACAGTAGCACATAAGGAGTGAGAAAGCTGCTGAGGCTCGACGTTACACTCTTACAAAAACAATCATTAGTTAGATATAAACGGCAGTAATTGATTCAGTAGGACTCCTTATCCATGTAAACGATCATTGTGACATCTGAATTCATTAATTATCTGAAATACACTGCGTGTGCGTGTGATGTTAAATGTTTGAACCAAGGTTAACGGTTAAAGTGTCAGAGAATGGGTGGTGATTTTTTGACGTCCTCCCATGATCTGAAGTGAGCGTGCGTGTTTGTGTTGGTGAAAGTTTAAGAAATGTACAACTGTCGGTTCAGCTCTCTGGTGCTCCCTGCTGGCAGTATCACTATACTGTCCTCATGTTTCACAAAAATAGTTTTGAGAGACGTTGTCAGTTTTTGTATGTTGCTTAAATCCTCCAAAGCCGTAGGCAGTAAACATCAGGTCACGGTACGCCACGGAGTCAATGAGCTCGAGTTGAAAAAGAAAAAGCTTACTGCACCTGGTATTCCCAGGCGATCTCCCATCCAAGTACTAACCAGGCCCGACCCTGCTTAGCTTCCCAGATCAGACGAGATCGGGCGTGTTCAGGGTGGTATGGCCGTAAGCAATTAGTGCAGGCGCAAAACCAGGTTTTATACAGTAGCACATAAGGAGTGAGAAAGCTGCTGAGGCTCGACGTTACACTCTTACAAAAACAATCATTAGTTAGATATAAACGGCAGTAATTGATTCAGTAGGACTCCTTATCCATGTAAACGATCATTGTGACATCTGAATTCATTAATTATCTGAAATACACTGCGTGTGCATGTGATGTTAAATGTTTGAACCAAGGTTAACGGTTAAAGTGTCAGAGAATGGGTGGTGATTTTTTGACGTCCTCCCATGATCTGAAGTGAGCGTGCGTGTTTGTGTTGGTGAAAGTTTAAGAAATGTACAACTGTCGGTTCAGCTCTCTGGTGCTCCCTGCTGGCAGTATCACTATACTGTCCTCATGTTTCACAAAAATAGTTTTGAGAGACGTTGTCAGTTTTTGTATGTTGCTTAAATCCTCCAAAGCGGTTGGCAGTAAACATCAGGTCACGGTACGCCACGGAGTCAATGAGCTCGAGTTGAAAAAGAAAAAGATTACAGCACCTGGTATTCCCAGGCGGTCTCCCATCCAAGTACTAACCAGGCCCGACCCTGCTTAGCTTCCGAGATCAGACGAGATCGGGCGTGTTCAGGGTGGTATGGCCGTAAGCAACTAGTGCAGGCGCAAAACCAGGTTTTATACAGTAGCACATAAGGAGTGAGAAAGCTGCTGAGGCTCGACGTTACACTCTTACAAAAACAATCATTAGTTAGATATAAACGGCAGTAATTGATTCAGTAAGACTCCTTATCCATGTAAACGATCATTGTGACATCTGAATTCATTAATTATCTGAAATACACTGCGTGTGCGTGTGATGTTAAATGTTTGAACCATGGTTCACGGTTAAAGTGTCAGAGAATGGGTGGTGATTTTTTGACGTCCTCCCATGATCTGAAGTGAGCGTGCGTGTTTGTGTTAGTGAAAGTTTAAGAAATGTACAACTGTCGGTTCAGCTCTCTGGTGCTCCCTGCTGGCAGTATCACTATACTGTCCTCATGTTTCACAAAAATAGTTTAGAGATGTTGTCAGTTTTTGTATGTTGCTTAAATCCTCCAAAGCGGTTGGCAGTAAACATCAGGTCACGGTACGCCACGGTAGGCCACGGAGGCAATGAGCTCGAGTTGAAAAAGAAAAAGCTTACAGCACCTGGTATTCCCAGGCGGTCTCCCATCCAAGTACTAACCAGGCCCGACCCTGCTTAGCTTCCGAGATCAGACGAGATCGGGCGTGTTCAGGGTGGTATGGCCGTAAGCAATTATTGCAGGCGCAAAACCAGGTTTTATACAGTAGCACATAAGGAGTGAGAAAGCTGCTGAGGCTCGACATTACACTTTTACAAAAACAATCATTAGTTAGATATAAACGGCAGTAATTGATTCAGTAGGACTCCTTATCCATGTAAACGATCATTGTGACATCTGAATTCATTAATTATCTGAAATACACTGCGTGTGCGTGTGATGTTAAATGTTTGAACCAAGGTTAACGGTTAAAGTGTCAGAGAATGGGTGGTGATTTTTTGACGTCCTCCCATGATCTGAGGGGTATTCCACAAAGCCGGTTTTATCACATAACCGGGTAAGTTAACCCAGGGTTTGCGGTTACCCTAGGTTTTCCGTTCCAAAAGGATCACGGTATGTTAGTTGCTATAGCAACATATGCTCTGAATCAAACCTGTGGGGTGTTCCACAAAGCCGGTTTTATCACATAACCGGGTAAGTTAACCCAGGGTTTGCTGTAACCCTAGGTTTTCCGTTCCAAAAGGATCACGGTATGTTAGTTGCTATAGAAACATATGCTCTGAATCAAACCTGGTCGGACCAGGTTTTGCGCAGGTTAAGTTTGAAACATAACCCGGCTGTGGGTATTTCAACTGGCGTTCACCGCAGATTTCATGTGTTCACATTAGCTTGCCCTTTTTTTGAGAGAACTGCTGATATCGGAACGCAAACTATACGTGCAATCCACCGGGAGCGCTTGATAAGACCACGGCTCAACATCTTGGCATATCGGATGACTTTTTGCTGGAGTGGAGAGATCTAGATTCTCGCGCAAATCTTTAATATATTTAAATAGCCTTACATAGCCAACACTACCAATCGAGGACCTGGCCTCAGTTCACTCCAGACTATTTGCGTAGCCCTCCGTTTTTTGCAAATGGTAGTTTTATCTAGGCTATAATGTTGGAGATGCTGAGCACATCACAGTCGTTTCAGATGACCCATCCAAGATTTGTATCGGCCTCCTATCATACAAAGAGCAATATTGTCTGAGTACTATGCCGAGAGGCATTTACAACATAAAGTACAAAATAGTCCTAACGGACTTGCATCCACTGGAGAATGTTCGATCGTAGCCGGCGGCTTCATTACAAGCACTGATCCATCTTGATCTGTGAAGTTGATGAATTGTCACTTTTTTTGTTTAAATTTATACCAATACGATGGTGGGAAAAGCTTACCAGTTTGTATGTTTTTTATACTTCATTTTTATACTTGATCCTCTGACCGCTTGGAAGCAATCAGAGTAGGCTACATATTGTTTTAGAAGAAAGGGGTTATGTGGTAGGATCTTTAAGAATGCTTAACTGTCTGGGATATTTATATATTCATGGCTCAAATATTAAGGATCATGCTTTTGACATGTAACTAACGCATTTACGTGGTCAGCGATCCGCTGCCAGGCTTTGGCTCTCCGGGTTCCAGAGGTTTTAGCGTTCCCTTTTCTTGTGATAATGTCCTTCTCCTCGTCATAGCTCTCCAGGAGAACCTGGAGTTCCATTTCATTGAAATAAGCGGCCCGTTTCGCCATATCGATCAGGGTTTCCATGATCCATACATCACGTCTTTTTAAGTTTGGCGTGGACGCGCACAACCCTGTGTTAACCAACCCCGGGTTGATTGAACTAATGCATAACCGCTGCTGTGGAACCGAAAACTCTGGGTTGGTCGGCACAGGGTCAATCAACCTAGAGTTCAGCGTTAACTCAGTGTTTGTTAAACCTCCGTTCGTGGAACACCCCTCTGGTCGGACCAGGTTTTGCGCAGGTTAAGTTTGAAACATAACCCGGTTTTGGGTATTTCAACCGGCGTTCACCGCAGATTTCATGTGTTGGTATGCCCTTTTGATGAGAGAACTGCTGATATCGGAGCGCAAATTATACGTGCAATCCACCGGGAGCGATTGATAAGACCACGGCTTGACATCTTGGCATATCGGTGCTGGAGTGCTGGAGTGGAGAGATATAGATTCTCGTGCAAATCTTTAATATATTTAAATAGCTTTACATAGCCAACACTACCAATCGAGGACCTGGCCTCAGTTCACTCCAGACTATTTGCGTAGCCCTCCGTTTTTTTCAAATGGTAGTTTTATCTAGGCTATAATGTTGGAGATGCTGAGCACATCTCAGTCGTTTCAAATGACCCATCCAAGATTTGTATCAGCCTCCTATCATACAAAGAGCAATATTGTCTGAGTACAATGCCGAGAGGCATTTACAACATAAAGTATAAAATAGTCCTAACGGACTTGCATCCACTGGAGAATGTTCGATCGTACCCGGCGGCTCCATTACAAGCACTAATCCATCTTGATCTGTGAAGTTGATGAATTGTCACTTTTAGGTTTTCTACCCAGTTACCAAAAAAAGAAACATTTGGAATAGTATGCGCTGTGGCAAGCACACGGTTTGCATGTGTTACTTCGAAGGCAAAAAAAATCTAAAATACAAGAAAACACAAAAACCTACATTCAACCACTTTCTGAGGTGGTAGGTACCTCCAGGTACCCCCTCCATGCCAGGGCGCCCTGAATTTATGTTTATTAACAGCTCCTCCACCGGGGTCAAGACAATTTGAGGGCCAGATCCAGTCTGCCGACTGTCGGCCTTTTCACGATTGGCTTAAAAAAATGGCTTATTAAAATTTATGCCAATACGATGGTGGGAAAAGCTTACCCGTTTGTGTGTTTTTTATACTGCATTTTTATACTTGATCCTCTGACCGCTTGGAAGCAATCGGAGTACATATTTTTTAGAAGAAAGGGGTTATGTGGTAGGATCTTTAAGAATGCTTAACTGGGATATTTATATATTCATGGCTCAAATATTAAGTATCATGCTTTTGACCTGTAACTAACGCATTTACGCAGTCAGCGATCCGCTGCCAGGCTTTGGTTCTCCGGGTTGCAGAGGCTTTAGCGTTCCCTTTTCTTGTGATAATGTCCTTCTCCTCGTCATAGCTCTCCAGGAGAACCTGGAGTTCCATTTCATTGAAATAAGCGGCCCGTTTCGCCATATCGATCAGGGTTTCCATGATCCATACATCAAGTCTTTTTAGGTTTGGCGTGGACGCGCACAACCCTGTGTTAACCAACCCCAAGTTGATTGAACTAATGCATAACCGCTGCTGTGGAACCGAAAACTCTGGGTTGGTCGGCACAGGGTCAATCAACCTAGAGTTCAGCGTTAACTCAGTGTTTGTTAAACCTCCTTTCGTGGAACACCCCTCTGAAGTGAGCGTGCGTGTTTGTGTTGGTGAAAGTTTAAGAAATGTACAACTGTCGGTTCAGCTCTCTGGTGCTCCCTGCTGGCAGTATCACTATACTGTCCTCATGTTTCACAAAAATAGTTTTGAGTGACGTTGTCAGTTTTTGTATGTTGCTTAAATCCTCCAAAGCGGTTGGCAGTAAACATCAGGTCACGGTACGCCACGGTAGGCCACGGAGTCAATGAGCTCGAGTTGAAAAAGAAAAAGCTTACAGCACCTGGTATTCCCAGGCAGTGTCCCATCCAAGTACTAACCAGGCCCGACCCTGCTTAGCTTCCGTGTTCAGACGAGATCGGACGTGTTCAGGGTGGTATGGCCGTAAGCAATTAGTGCAGGCGCAAAACCAGGTTTTATACAGTAGCACATAAGGAGTGAGAAAGCTGCTGAGGCTTGACGTTACACTTTTACAAAAACAATCATTAGTTAGATATAAACGGTAGTAATTGATTCAGTAGGACTCCTTATCCATGTAAACGATCATTGTGACATCTGAATTCATTAATTATCTGAAATACACTGCGTGAGCGTGTGATGTTAAATGTTTGAACCAAGGTTAACGGTTAAAGTGTCAGAGAATGGGTGGTGATTTTTTGACGTCCTCCCATGATCTGAAGTGAGCGTGCGTGTTTGTGTTGGTGAAAGTTTAAGAAATGTACAACTGTCGGTTCAGCTCTCTGGTGCTCCCTGCTGGCAGTATCACTATACTGTCCTCATGTTTCACAAAAACAGTTTTGAGAGACGTTGTCAGTTTTTGTATGTTGCTTAAATCCTCCAAAGCGGTTGGCTGTAAACATCAGGTCACGGTACGCCACGGTAGGCCACGGAGTCAATGAGCTCGAGTTGAAAAAGAAAAAGCTTACAGCACCTGGTATTCCCAGGCAGTGTCCCATTCAAGTACTAACCAGGCCCGACCCTGCTTAGCTTCCGTGTTCAGACGAGATCGGACGTGTTCAGGGTGGTATGGCCGTAAGCAATTAGTGCAGGCGCAAAACCAGGTTTTATACAGTAGCACATAAGGAGTGAGAAAGCTGCTGAGGCTCGACGTTACACTCTTACAAAAACAATCATTAGTTAGATATAAACGGCAGTAATTGATTCAGTAGGACTCCTTATCCATGTAAACGATCATTGTGACATCTGAATTCATTAATTATCTGAAATACACTGCGTGTGCGTGTGATGTTAAATGTTTGAACCAAGGTTAACGGTTAAAGTGTCAGAGAATGGGTGGTGATTTTTTGACGTCCTCCCATGATCTGAAGTGAGCGTGCGTGTTTGTGTTGGTGAAAGTTTAAGAAATGTACAGCTGTCGGTTCAGCTCTCTGGTGCTCCCTGCTGGCAGTATCACTATACTGTCCTCATGTTTCACAAAAACAGTTTTGAGAGACGTTGTCAGTTTTTGTATGTTGCTTAAATCCTCCAAAGCGGTTGGCAGTAAACATCAGGTCACGGTACGCCACGGTAGGCCACGGAGTCAATGAGCTCGAGTTGAAAAAGAAAAAGCTTACAGCACCTGGTATTCCCAGGCGGTCTCCCATCCAAGTACTAACCAGGCCCGACCCTGCTTAGCTTCCGAGATCAGACGAGATCGGGCGTGTTCAGGGTGGTATGGCCGTAAGCAATTAGTGCAGGCGCAAAACCAGGTTTTATACAGTAGCACATAAGGCAAGGCAAGGCAAGGCAACTTTATTTATATAGCACTTTTCATACACAAGGCAGACTCAAAGTGCTTCACATATAAACATTGTCATACAATAAAATAAAATAATAATAGATAAGTAAAAGAAAAACATATGCAAAGAAATGGGTAAATTAAAAAGGCATTTTAGTATTAAAATAAAAAATAGAGGCAAAGTTAAAAAGCTTTTTAGAAATTGCAATGTATTTAAGATTTTAGCAGAAGGCTATAGCAAACATAAAAGTCTTCAGTCTTGTTTTAAAGGTGCTCAGAGTTGGGGCAAGTCTTAAATCCTCTGGGAGTTTATTCCAGCTATTTGTTGCATAGTAACTAAATCCTGCTTTCCCATGTTTTGTGTTTACTCTGGGGATAATTAAGAGATTGGTCTCAGAGGATCTTAGTGGTCTAGAAGGCTGATGTAGTGGAAGCATATCAGTTAAATATTTTGGGCCTAAACCATGTAGGGATTTATAGGTTAGCAACATGATTTTAAAATCAATTCTCTGACCTACAGGAAGCCAATGTAACGATTTCAGAATTGGTGTAATATGATCAAATTTTTTGGTCTTTGTTAGAACTCTAGCAGCAGCATTCTGAACAAGCTGAAGCTTCCTCAGAGTTTGTTTTGGGAGACCTGTGAGGAGACCATTGCAGTAATCAAGCTTACTAGTGATAAAGGCATGTACAAGTTTTTGTAAGTCTTCGGTGGACATGAGCCCTCTAAGTCTTGCTACATTTTTAAGGTGATAATATGCCGATTTTGTAACTGATTTGATGTGACTGTCAAAATGTAAATCTGAATCCATGATAACCCCTAGATTTCTGGCTTTGATTGAGGTGTTCAGGGACAGAGAGTGAAGGTGTTGGGTTACTTTAAGCCTTTCCGTTTTAGAACCAAATACAATTATCTCTGTTTTGTCCTCATTTAGTTGAAGGAAATTTCGGCACATCCATTCCTTCACTTGCTCAATGCACTGGCACAGCAGATCTATGGGCCGATAGTCATTTGGTGATAGCGATACATAGATTTGCGTGTCATCAGCATAGCAATGATGGTCAATATTGTTATTTTGCATGATTTGCCCTAGTGGGAGCATGTAGATGTTGAATAAAGAGGGTCCTAAGATCGAACCTTGTGGTACTCCACATGTCACGTTGGTTGATTCTGATACAAAGTCGCCAATGGAAACAAAGTAGTTCCTATTTTGTAGGTAGGACCTGAACCAATTTAAGACAGTGCCTGAAAGCCCCACCCAGTTTTCTAACCTTTCCAGAAGTAATGTATGGTCTACAGTGTCGAATGCAGCACTGAGGTCAAGTAGCATTATTATTGAGATTTTGCCAGAGTCTGTGTTAAGACGGATGTCGTTTACAACTTTAATAAGGGCGGTCTCAGTGCTGTGCAGGGGTCGAAATCCTGATTGGAAGGTGTCATAGCAACCAGTTGATGCCAGGAAGTGATTTAGTTGCTGGAGGACAACTTTCTCAATGATTTTACTTATGAAGGGTAGATTTGATATTGGTCTGTAGTTGTTAATAATAGAGGCATCTAGGCTCCGCTTTTTTAAAAGGGGTTTAATAACTGCAGTTTTCAAAGCTTTTGGGAACTTGCCTGACTGGAGAGAGTTGTTAACTATCTGCAATATGTCTACTGCTAGGCAGTCGAAAACATTCTTAAAGAGGTTGGTAGGTATATTATCAAGGCAACAGGTGGATGGCTTTAGTTGTGTCACAGTTTCCACAAGATTTTGAGTGTCTATAACATCAAAGCATGCCATCCTTGCCACGTAATTTTTGCCTGAACAGGGTGGTAGTCCAACATTTTTGTTTGACGTGGAGATATTGATGGCGCGTCTGATACCTTCAATTTTATCAATATAAAAAGCTGCAAACTCATTGCATTTCTGCGTGGAATGGAGATCAGGTGGAATTTCTGTTGGGGGGTTGGTCAGTCTGTCAACAGTTGCAAATAGGGTTTTTGCATTATTAGTGTTGGTTTTAATGATATTGGAGAAAAATGTTTCTCTAGCATTTTTTAAGTCTAAATTGTAGGCACGGAGGCTCTCTTTATAGATATCATGGTGAATATGAAGTTTTGTTTTACGCCAGATGCGTTCAACCTTCCTGCATTCTTTTTTCTGTGCTGTTACAGAAGCAGCTTTTCTCCAGGGTGCCTTTTGCTTTCCAGAAATCGTTTTAACCTTATAAGGTGCAATGATATCTATGACTTTCAAAATTTTCAAATTAAAGTTTTCTACAAGATCATCAGCAGAACATGGGTTTAGAGGTGGTAGCAAGGAGATGGCCTTTTTAAAAAGTACATTAGAATCTTCATTGATATACCGTTTTTTGACAGTGTTTGATTTTGTCTGTATGTCGGGAATAAAAGATATGTTAAAGAAAACACAAAAGTGGTCAGACAAGGAAGGATCAGTCACAGAGAGATCAGAAACATTGAGGCCCTTTGTGATAACCAGGTCTAGAGTGTGCCCCTTACAATGAGTAGCCTCTTTCACATGTTGAGACAGTTCAAATGTGTCCAAAATGGTAAAAAGTTTTTTGGCACACTTGTCATTCAAATCATCAGTATGAAAATTGAAGTCACCAGTTATAACTAGACAGTCAAATTCTGTGGAGATGCTAGACAATAATTCTGTGAAGTCATCGAAAAAATTTGCAGAATATGTGGGTGGCCTGTAAATAATTAATAGGAGAACTCTGGGGGAGCATTTCAATACAGCACTAAGGTATTCGAACGATGGAAAATCACCAAATAACATCTGTTTCCCCTGAAATACATTTTTAAATATAGCAGCAACCCCTCCACCTCTTTTTCCAGATCTACATGCATCAAAAAAGTTATAGTCGGGAGGAGCTGTCTCTATCAGAACGGTTGCACTGTTATTTTGTTCCAGCCATGTTTCAGTTAAAAACATAAAATCCAGTTTAGAAGTGTTAATAAGATCATTAACTAAAAATGATTTGTTATTAAGAGACCTCACATTAAGTAGAGCCATCCTGATGGTGCTGTTGATAGGCTTTAAGGTTGTTTTTGGTTTGGAGGCAATAGATATGAGATTTGTGAGGTTAGCAGTGTGTCTAAGTTTCAATTTGTTTACTCTCTTAGTGGTTACAGCATGAATGCGAAAGTTGCCCTGCTTTGACGTAGGCAACCTTGGGTTCAGCAGATTATGAGAAACTTCCTTTATACTGTGTCTACGGCTGAACCCTTTTTTGTCTCAGTAATACTCAGGACTACTATCAGTACGGTGGTGGGGGTGGGGCGCCATCCTCCTGGGTGTTAGCGTCCTGCGGCCATGACGTGGCGATGCTATCATTGACACAGATGCAAGTTTGATGCCAGCATATTCCAGTTTCTTAAATTCGGCTGGAAAATCGCAAAGGGAGACATCGGAGACTCTATCCCAGCTGGAGTTGTTGTTGTGGCTATGGGAGAGATGAGGCTGGAGGTCATCGTCGATGGGGGAATGCAGAGGAGGGGGGTGGCCGTTCCTCGCCAAGCCAGCATCAGCGATGGGGGAGGGCACAGTGTTGATGGCGTCGGGCGGGCTGTTGTCTCTCTTCAAGGTCTGTGGGCTGTCTGCTATCTGTGTGTCAGATAGTGGCAGAGTAGTTGTGTGGGGGAGGCTGTAGTCTCGCTTCTTCTCAACCAGTGCTCTGATTGTGGCCTGTGCGTCAGACCATGGCAAGATTGTGGCCTGTGCGTAAAGCGAGAAGAGAAGATTGTCCCTCAACAGTTTTGAGCCTAACCTGTTTGGGTGTAGGCCATCTGCTTTGAAAAGATATTTGCGCCCCCAGAATAAGTTGAAATTGTCAATAAAGTCCCTTCCTCTTTCATTGCAGACTCTGGAAAGCCATGTATTCAGTGCAAGTAGACGACTGAATCTGTTTATTCCCCTGTCAACTGTTGGTATGGGTCCACTGATGGAAGACTTGATGTGAATTTTGTCCAGTGTATCCAATAGATCAATGTAATCCCTCTTCAGAAGTTCTGACTGTTCTCTTTGAACATCATTAAATCCTGCATGCACAATAATCTGTGAGATTTTGGGGTTCTCCAATATGACTTTGTCTAGTTTATGGTTGATATGACTAACCATTCCATATGGGAAGATGCATGTTTTGATCTTCTTACCGGTTATATCCTTGATAGTTGAGTCTCCTATAATCAGAATGTCTGGTTCATCTGCTTTCTCTGAGATGGGCCCTTGTTGGACGGTGGCAGACACATGCGCAGCCCGCCTCCGTGGCGACTGGTTGTTCCATGTCTGTCCGTACCGTCTGTGCGGACACATTTCAGGGGTCAGGGTTGCACAGGTGGCCGAGGCATGCGCAGCCCGCCTCCGTGGCGACTGGTTGTTCCGTCTCTGTCCGCACTGTCCGTCCGGACGCATCTCGGGGCTCAGGGGTGCATCGGTGGCAGGCGCGTTCGCGTTCGTGGACTCTTGAAGTGGCAGGAACCGGTTCTTCAGTGGCAGGGTTGATTTGAGTGACGGGCTAATCCGGCTGATACATGTAACTTTAGCTTTGGGTAGCTTAGCATTTGGTGTTGAATGAACTTGTTGATTCACTTTGGTATGTTGCTTTGGCTTAGCGCCGACTCTGAGCCAGTGAGACGCAGCTGGAACTGTCTCTCTCTTGTCCAGCTTCGGGAAGGATACAGTGTAGCTTTGATCATCTTGCTGTATCTGAGTGAGCTCAGCAAACTCACCCATCGGCACTGTATCCTGTGATAGTCCTTTGCATTTTTCTACTGCTGCTAGTCTAGTTTCAATTAAAGCCAATGACTGTTTCAGTTCGGCGCAGTCTGTGCATTTCCCAGTCTCCGTGCCTGAGATATCCGAATACAGAGGCATGTTGGTGATAGGAAAGTCCAAGGCTTTTTCTGCGGTCTGATCCGGGAGTAAAAAGTGCCAAAATGTATTGTTGAATCGAGCGATTGAGGACGACGGAAACAAACTATATACTGTTAGGTAAATAAAATAAGATAAAGTAGATAAAGTAGATCTGAACGATGAATTAAGTAGTTTTTTCCAATGCCTAGCGGAGCTTCGGGAAACATGACCTCTCTCTCTGCTATCTATCACTCTGTACATAAGGAGTGAGAAAGCTGCTGAGGCTCGACATTACACTTTTACAAAAACAATCATTAGTTAGATATAAACGGCAGTAATTGATTCAGTAGGACTCCTTATCCATGTAAACGATCATTGTGACATCTGAATTCATTAATTATCTGAAATACACTGCGTGTGCGTGTGATGTTAAATGTTTGAACCAAGGTTAACGGTTAAAGTGTCAGAGAATGGGTGGTGATTTTTTGACGTCCTCCCATGATCTGAAGTGAGCGTGCGTGTTTGTGTTGGTGAAAGTTTAAGAAATGTACAACTGTCGGTTCAGCTCTCTGGTGCTCCCTGCTGGCAGTATCACTATATTGTCCTCATGTTTCACAAAAATAGTTTTGAGAGACGTTGTCAGTTTTTGTATGTTGCTTAAATCCTCCAAAGCGGTTGGCAGTAAACATGAGGTCACGGTACGCCACGGTAGGCCACGGAGTCAATGAGCTCGAGTTGAAAAAGAAAAAGCTTACAGCACCTGGTATTCCCAGGCGGTCTCCCTTCCAAGTACTAACCAGGCCCGACCCTGCTTAGCTTCCGAGATCAGACGAGATCGGGCGTGTTCAGGGTGGTATGGCCGTAAGCATTTAGTGTTGGCGCAAAACCAGGTTTTATACAGTAGCACATAAGGAGTGAGAAAGCTGCTGAGGCTTGACGTTACACTTTTACAAAAACAATCATTAGTTAGATATAAACGGCAGTAATTGATTCAGTAGGACTCCTTATCCATGTAAACGATCATTGTGACATCTGAATTCATTAATTATCTGAAATACACTGCGTGTGCGTGTGATGTTAAATGTTTGAACCAAGGTTAACGGTTAAAGTGTCAGAGAATGGGTGGTGATTTTTTGACGTCCTCCCATGATCTGAAGTGAGCGTGCGTGTTTGTGTTGGTGAAAGTTTAAGAAATGTACAACTGTCGGTTCAGCTCTCTGGTGCTCCCTGCTGGCAGTATCACTATACTGTCCTCATGTTTCACAAAAATAGTTTTGAGAGACGTTGTCAGTTTTTGTATGTTGCTTAAATCCTCCAAAGCGGTTGGCAGTAAACATCAGGTCACGGTACGCCACGGTAGGCCACGGAGTCAATGAGCTCGAGTTGAAAAAGAAAAAGCTTACAGCACCTGGTATTCCCAGGCGGTCTCCCATCGAAGTACTAACCAGGCCCGACCCTGCTTAGCTTCCGAGATCAGACAAAATCGGGCGTGTTCAGGGTGGTATGGCCGTAAGCAATTAGTGCAGGCGCAAAACCAGGTTTTATACAGTAGCACATAAGGAGTGAGCAAGCTGCTGAGGCTTGACGTTACACTTTTACAAAAACAATCATTAGTTAGATATAAACGGCAGTAATTGATTCAGTAGGACTCCTTATCCATGTAAACGATCATTGTGACATCTGAATTCATTAATTATCCGAAATACACTGCGTGTGCGTGTGATGTTAAATGTTTGAACCAAGGTTAACGGTTAAAGTGTCAGAGAATGGGTGGTGATTTTTTGACGTCCTCCCATGATCTGAAGTGAGCGTGCGTGTTTGTGTTGGTGAAAGTTTAAGAAATGTACAACTGTCGGTTCAGCTCTCTGGTGCTCCCTGCTGGCAGTATCACTATACTGTCCTCATGTTTCACAAAAATAGTTTTGAGAGACGTTGTCAGTTTTTGTATGTTGCTTAAATCCTCCAAAGCGGTTGGCAGTAAACATCAGGTCACGGTACGCCACGGTAGGCCACGGAGGCAACGAGCTCGAGTTGAAAAAGAAAAAGCTTACAGCACCTGGTATTCCCAGGCGGTCTCCCATCCAAGTACAAACCAGGCCCGACCCTGCTTAGCTTCCGAGATCAGACGAGATCGGGCGTGTTCAGGGTGGTATGGCCGTAAGCATTTAGTGTTGGCGCAAAACCAGGTTTTATACAGTAGCACATAAGGAGTGAGAAAGCTGCTGAGGCTTGACGTTACACTTTTACAAAAACAATCATTAGTTAGATATAAACGGCAGTAATTGATTCAGTAGGACTCCTTATCCATGTAAACGATCATTGTGACATCTGAATTCATTAATTATCTGAAATACACTGCGTGTGCGTGTGATGTTAAATGTTTGAACCAAGGTTAACGGTTAAAGTGTCAGAGAATGGGTGGTGATTTGTTGACGTCCTCCCATGATCTGAAGTGAGCGTGCGTGTTTGTGTTGGTGAAAGTTTAAGAAATGTACAACTGTCGTTTCAGCTCTCTGGTGCTCCCTGCTGGCAGTATCACTATACTGTCCTCATGTTTCACAAAAATAGTTTTGAGAGACGTTTTCAGTTTTTGTATGTTGCTTAAATCCTCCAAAGCGGTTGGCAGTAAACATCAGGTCACGGTACGCCACGGTAGGCCACGGAGTCAATGAGCTCGAGTTGAAAAAGAAAAAGCTTACAGCACCTGGTATTCCCAGGCGGTCTCCCATCCAAGTACTAACCAGGCCCGACCCTGCTTAGCTTCCGAGATCAGACGAGATCGTGCGTGTTCAGGGTGGTATGGCCGTAAGCAATTAGTACAGGCGCAAAACCAGGTTTTATACAGTAGCAGATAAGGAGTGAGAAAGCTGCTGAGGCTTGACGTTACACTTTTACAAAAACAATCATTAGTTAGATATAAACGGCAGTAATTGATTCAGTAGGACTCCTTATCCATGTAAACGATCATTGTGACATCTGAATTCATTAATTATCTGAAATACACTGCGTGTGCGTGTGATGTTAAATGTTTGAACCAAGGTTAACGGTTAAAGTGTCAGAGAATGGGTGGTGATTTTTTGACGTCCTCCCATGATCTGAAGTGAGCGTGCGTGTTTGTGTTGGTGAAAGTTTAAGAAATGTACAACTGTCGGTTCAGCTCTCTGGTGCTCCCTGCTGGCAGTATCACTATACTGTCCTCATGTTTCACAAAAATAGTTTTGAGAGACGTTGTCAGTTTTTGTATGTTGCTTAAATCCTCCAAAGCGGTTGGCAGTAAACATCAGGTCACGGTACGCCACGGTACGCCACGGTAGGCCACGGAGTCAATGAGCTCGAGTTGAAAAAGAAAAAGCTTACAGCACCTGGTATTCCCAGGCGGTCTCCCATCCAAGTACTAACCAGGCCCGACCCTGCTTAGCTTCCGAGATCAGACGAGATCGGGCGTGTTCAGGGTGGTATGGCCGTAACCAATTAGTGCAGGCGCAAAACCAGGTTTTATACAGTAGCACATAAGGAGTGAGAAAGCTGCTGAGGCTCGACGTTACACTCTTACAAAAACAATCATTAGTTAGATATAAACGGCAGTAATTGATTCAGTAGGACTCCTTATCCATGTAAACGATCATTGTGACATCTGAATTCATTAATTATCTGAAATACACTGCGTGTGCGTGTGATGTTAAATGTTTGAACCAAGGTTAACGGTTAAAGTGTCAGAGAATGGGTGGTGATTTTTTGACGTCCTCCCATGATCTGAATTGAGCGTGCGTGTTTGTGTTGGTGAAAGTTTAAGAAATGTACAGCTGTCGGTTCAGCTCTCTGGTGCTCCCTGCTGGCAGTATCACTATACTGTCCTCATGTTTCACAAAAACAGTTTTGAGAGACGTTGTCAGTTTTTGTATGTTGCTTAAATCCTCCAAAGCGGTTGGCAGTAAACATCAGGTCACGGTACGCCACGGAGTCAATGAGCT
>NC_079423.1:7240867-7268367 GCF_026213295.1 Gadus chalcogrammus | reverse complement strand
TTCGGCACATTTAGTGGGATCAAATAATTCAAGTGAGGGGCCCTCTGTAGTGATCCTGATAAGATCCTCTGTGGTGGAGACATGCAAGCAGCTCCTCAAAGAGCTTTTGAGGCGTTTCTGCGCAGAGAAGCCCCGCTCACACTGTGCAGAAGAAATTGGGAGGACCAACAGTATGTCCACAAGGTGTAGGATGTTCTGTAAGAGTAATTTAAAAGGGACTCATAGTAACTGATCAAAAGAAATAACATACCAGAAATACCTCATTACAATTAAAGTACAACCTTCCAGATTTAAGTGCTGAAGTGTATGTTACCTTGTAGTCAGTTCTGTATGGCTCTTTGGTTGAAACTGTTTGCCATAAGCTGCTGTAGGACTTGTCCTTAAACGTGTAGCTGACATGGGTCTTCAAACTCTGCCATTCCCCTGGCAAAGCATCCATCTGACATCCAGAGCTAGAGAGAGAAAAACATAGGCTTGTCACTCATCTGTTTCATAATCTGGTAACCCATCAAATCCATGATATTAGACAGCAACGTGCCTTGTAAGGACATTACGAAAATGCTCCATTAGGGCCTCCAACTGATCGTTTCCATAATCAACCAGTTCATTGGTATTCTCAGGCCAGGTGTCGTGATGAAAGATTTTCATGCAATTCACTGCAGAGTAGTCTTCGGAGTCCTCATTGATGAGACTGCCGAATCTGGTGTTAATGGCTTCCACAGTGGTGGTGATGACAGAGGTGATGTTTCTCTGTAGCCTCTGCTGCATTCCTGTGACATCTCCCGAGAGTGGTACACCCTTTAAGAAAAAATTATGGAAAAAGAACAGAACATACCTAGTTATAGCATCCAGTAGCTTGTGCACACAACATGTACATTCAACCTACAGAATATTTCACACAGACATGTAAAAGACATGTGAGTTGATTACAAAAGAGTAGTAATAGATTAATTCTGATTAAGCTGTTGTACTACACTCACTATCCTGTATCCCTAACAAACCTGAAATGAGATCTCTTCCTGCCCTTGTAGACATTCCATGAACTGACATAGCATGCCCCCTCTGTGCGGTGTTTCCTGCATAGCCTGCAACACCATCACTGTCTTTCTCAGCGCTGAGATGGCTTGAGGAAGAATGAGGTCGTTCTTCTGGAGAACGCAACTGAGCGAGGCCAGTTCATTAAACACGTCAGCCAGGAAATGGCTAAATGCGCAGAAGTTAATCTCGTGCATTCCCTTCCTAATCTGAACAGGGGCAGTCAGAAAAAATACCTTGTTTAGATTTTAAGTGATATATCTCAAAATAAATCAGGTCACTTTCATAAGCAATGTGTACTATGGTTTTGTAAAACGTACCTTCTTTGCACGCCCTTGAATTTCAGCACTGGCTGCTGAGGAGGCAAGGTGGTCCATGTGGCGCAAAACAGCCGAATACTGACCACTGTCAGTTGACAGACTCCCTTCTTTTGCTGCACGAAGGAACACACTCAGTGCCCGGTGTACATGGGGAATCCACCTCGTCCCTTTCACGCTCGAAGGAGAGCAGACCCTCACACCTAGCTCTTCTCCAATCAGGTTCAGCTCACGCCTGGATTTAGGGCTCTGGTGGTACGTCTTCCACACAAGATGGAGAAGGTCATAGACTTTGGCCACCATTGTCTCATTGCGCTGCAGGTTGAGAATGGCCAACTCCAACCTAGACATTGACAACAAACACAGACAAATCTTATAGCAGTAGCCTATTACTAATGGACAAATGCATACAATCAACCATGACATTCTGTAATATAGTTAGGGCACAATGTATGTACATTCACCTGTGAGGCATGCAATGAATGGGAATTACATGCTGTCCGGCTGCCTGTTTGAGTAGAGCACTCACTCCCCTATGCACACCCATGTTGACTTTAGCACCATCTGCACCAAATGCGACACACTTGGCCTTCCAGTCGCATGTACCACGTCCAAGAGCATCAAATGCTGCATTGGTTCCAGCCAGGACACCTTAAGTAAAAAAAAAACAGAGTTATATTCCTTAAAGTAGCCTTTTTTTTAACAAGCAATTGTCCACATATTCATATTCTGTGTAATTTTGCATTAATTTCATTGATAATGTTAGCCTATAGGCCTAACTATTGTCGTAGACATGACATTCACATTTCAGTCCCCTTGTTTTATATTATTATTTTTTCCCCTTTACCATTGGACTTTATATAATACACCACCAATAAATACCTAAACTTAATATAAATATACACGTTTACATTATAAACATACACACGCACGCACACACCACCACCAATCATCATTGCATTTCAGAATAACTAGGAGAGCTAGGCCTATACGATTGGTGAAGAAGATAAATTGTGGGGCTGTGTGATTAATATAAAAACATAGAATTTCTTTGCCACTCACCTTGCGCATGAGCGTGTAAGAGAGCCTGTTGGCCGACGAGGCGGGTCACCGGTCTGCCATCCGCCACGAAGCGCACATACACAATCTCACACTCCGTGTTTGATATGTCCGTATCGCCATCTATCAGGACTGCGAGGTAACGGGCCGCTTGTAGCTGGGCAGCGAGAGTGTCTTTGATGCCTTCCGCTATTTGACCGACCATCTCAGCACATCTCACATCATTGTCATATGTGGGATTGATGTTTAATCCATTTTTATAGTGAAGGGCAATCATCGGTCCAAAT
This sequence comes from Gadus chalcogrammus, assembly GCF_026213295.1. Lineage (NCBI taxonomy): Eukaryota > Metazoa > Chordata > Actinopteri > Gadiformes > Gadidae > Gadus > Gadus chalcogrammus. Next base: position 7,265,669 of record NC_079423.1, on the reverse strand, counting down.
TTAGTGAAGGCTATCTCTTCCTTTGCGATCACATACGCTATGTTAAATTTAACCTTCAGCTGCCGGAGCGCGTCCTGATTAGAGATAGCCACTTGTCTGCCAACGGCGGCTTCCACCGTGCCAGGGTTATTGGGCTGGGTGCGATTTATATATAAATCGCGACATCGAGAATGCCGAACGGACTCGCTGTGTTTTACCACAGCATCGCGTTTTAGATTAGGGTTCCCGGTTCTAAACAGAGAAGAGCCTGCCATTGCCGATGGGGCTTCCTTACAAAATTTACAGAACATTTTCATGTTCTCGGCATCATAAAGTAGCCAACCGAAATCCTTCAACCAGTCGGGGTTGAATTTGTAGACTTTATCGACTACAGTAACTTTCTCCACTCTAACCTTCTTCCTGGCGATTTCTTCCTCTTCCTCTCTTCCTCTGTTTGTTTGTGTTTTCCCATCATTCTTTTTGAAAAACGCAGTTATGCTTTGCATATTTTTTTTAGCTTATTAGTTACCGTTGTGTTTGTGCAATATCACATACAGAGAGAGGCGCTCGAGCAGCAATATCACATACAGCGGGAGGCGCGCCGCGCTCGAGCCACCACATACAGCGAGAGGCGCTCGAGCAGCAATCTAAGCAAAAATAGATCTCCGCTGAGCAGACTGTTGCCAAGCAACATATAAACAAAACACCATGCACGAAGAATGCGGAGAAAATTAGTTTGGTGAAAAGTCAGAGTGACGTTGTACGCTCATATCAGCGTTCCTGCAGAGCATGAAATAAAAAAAATAAAGTGCCGGAGAAGTCACTCGCACGCGTGCTCCTGTTTTGTTTTTCTCGTTCGCACGCTGAAATATTCACTCGCAAATGCGAGTGAAATGGGCGCACTGTAGAGCCCTGGCCGTAAGCAATTAGTGCAGGCGCAAAACCTGGTTTTATACAGTAGCACATAAGGAGTGAGAAAGCTGCTAAGGCTCGACGTTACACTTTTACAAAAACAATCATTAGTTAGATATAAACGGCAGTAATTGATTCAGTAGGACTCCTTATCCATGTAAACGATCATTGTGACATCTGAATTCATTAATTATCTGAAATACACTGCGTGTGCGTGTGATGTTAAATGTTTGAACCAAGGTTAACGGTTAAAGTGTCAGAGAATGGGTGGTGATTTTTTGACGTCCTCCCATGATCTGAAGTGAGCGTGCGTGTTTGTGTTGGTGAAAGTTTAAGAAATGTACAACTGTCGGTTCAGCTCTCTGGTGCTCCCTGCTGGCAGTATCACTATACTGTCCTCATGTTTCACAAAAACAGTTTTGAGAGACGTTGTCAGTTTTTGTATGTTGCTTAAATCCTCCAAAGCGGTTGGCAGTAAACATCAGGTCACGGTACGCCACGGAGTCAATGAGCTCGAGTTGAAAAAGAAAAAGCTTACAGCACCTGGTATACCTAGGCGGTCTCCCATCCAAGTACTAACCAGGCCCGACCCTGCTTAGCTTCCGAGATCAGACGAGATCGGGCATGTTCAGGGTGGTATGGCTGTAAGCAGTTAGTTCAGGCGCAAAACCAGGTTTTATACAGTAGCACATAAGGAGTGAGAAAGCTGCTGAGGCTCGACGTTACACTTTTACAAAAACAATCATTAGTTAGATATAAACGGCAGTAATTGATTCAGTAGGACTCCTTATCCATGTAAACGATCATTGTGACATCTGAATTCATTAATTATCTGAAATACACTGCGTGTGCGTGTGATGTTAAATGTTTGAACCAAGGTTAACGGTTAAAGTGTCAGAGAATGGGTGGTGATTTTTTGACGTCCTCCCATGATCTGAAGTGAGCGTGCGTGTTTGTGTTGGTGAAAGTTTAAGAAATGTACAACTGTCGTTTCAGCTCTCTGGTGCTCCCTGCTGGCAGTATCACTATACTGTCCTCATGTTTCACAAAAACAGATTTGAGAGACGTTGTCAGTTTTTGTATGTTGCTTAAATCCTCCAAAGCGGTTGGCAGTAAACATCAGGTCACGGTAGGTCACGGTAGGCCACGGAGGCAATGAGCTTGAGTTGAAAAAGGAAAAGCTTACAGCACCTGGTATTCCCAGGCGGTCTCCCATCCAAGTACTAACCCGGCCCGACCCTGCTTAGCTTCCGAGATCAGACGAGATCGGGCGTGTTTTTTTTTATTTTTTTTTATTTTTTTATTAAAATTCCGTATTTACAGTAATTTACAATCTTTTACGGTCATAACCAAACACAGTATGACACACAGAAGACATACAGACAGTTGATAATCACAAATGTACGCAACAATCATATAGAGAGGTTAACCCTAATCATACACAACAAACATTTGCGTCGGAGTGGTCTGCCAGGTCTTAACAAGCAGGAAAAACAATGCCCACACTACACACTAAATCCTAACGTCCCTGATTCCGTTACCATGACTAAAGTGCTGTTCCTAACAAAATACTTGTGAAAATCCTCCCCTTCCCATCATTCAGAACCTCCTTCACATTCCCAACCACATCCTCCTTTACAAGTATTGCCACACCACACGATCTTGCCGTCCCACAATTGACGAATAACAGTCCCCTCCATTTCTCCTTGATTTCTGGCATTTTAGCCTGTGTCCAGTTTGTTTCCTGCAGCACTAAAATATCGGATTTAAAATTGATTAACACCTCATCAAACTTCGCCATATTGTTAAAACCGTTGATATTAATTGATGTGAGTGTGACCATTGAAATCAAAAGACACAGAGTGGGTATTACTGTTAAAATCTTTTTTTTTTTTACGTACCCCTTTCTTTTTCAAGTTCCTCTGTTCCTCATCGGAATCAACCCCTCTCCTGCGTCTGACCCTGGGCGCCCTCTCCCTACAAACACCCAACGCCTCATTCCCAGACTTATTCTCCCTCTCCCTTCCATCAGCCAGTGTGGGGGGGGAAATTATAGGCGCCATACCACGCCAATGAGACGCGTCGGCTGTAGCCTCAATAGTCACAGCACAAGACCCCCAGGCTGCATCTTCCTCTACTGTAGGCCACCCGGGCGCCTGTAAAGAGAGGAGCCCCGCTTGAGAGCTCCTGCCCCCCCCCAACCCTGTGCCCCCATCTCCCCCTGATGCCGGGGCCATTGACACAACCAAATCCACTTCTAGGCTAGCCCCCGTGCCATGTCCCGCCTCGTTCCCCAACTGTCCAGACCCCCGCGGCACCTTGGCTACGCCCTCCGCTGGTGTAGGGTGCCCAGATGCCGGTAGAGAGGAAAGCTCTCCTTGAGAGCTTTGCCCCCCGGGCAACCCCATGCCCCCCACACCCGGGTCCATCAGCACAACCTGTAGCGACTGTCCAAGACTGTCTCCCCGTCAGACAGCTCCCCGTGCTCCATCTCCTCTTCCGCACACTCTTCCCCTCCACTTTCCTCACTCTCCAACGATACAGCCCTTGAGTCTGGGTCAACTGAGAGGGCACCCCCTCCCACCTGCTCCTCCTTACACACACAATTTCCCTTTCTATTACCACACTCTCTGCATTTAATCACAGCCACACACTCCCTTGCATAGTGTCCCTGCTTCCCGCACTTCCGACAGAGGAAGTCAGGACAGTCCCTCACTATATGTCCAGGCTGGATGCACAATCTACACACCTTTAATTGTCTGTCATGGATGACTCGGAAATATTCAGCACCCTTTTCAGTGTCAAAACGTGTGGACCAAGGCAAGGACCGTACTTCCTTGTTAAACTTCACCTTAACAAACCGTGTACCCTCACATATGGTCATCCCAGGCCACTTCCTCCTTGCAATCGGCGAAACTGCCTCCACACCCCAGTCCGCAAGCTTCTTCAGAATCTCCTCATCCGTAATGTACACTGGTAGACTCATAAAGGACACCACCATCTCATCTGCAGTCAAGTCTTTTGCGACGACGCTGGTCCCCCTTATCCTAAAGCCATCCAACAATCGCCTCTTCCCGTTGGGGTGATTCATCGTTACTTCATATTGGTTCAATGAGAGGTAGCGACATCCCAAGACCAATCCACATACACTCTGCATCGCCCTTAGCATCTCCATCATCGGGATTTTCTCCTCTCCCACAAGCTCCACAGCCACAGACAACTCCCTGCAGTAGCTCGGGCCACCATCCGCAACCTTGTCCTCCTTCTCTCTTGTTGCTCTCTCCGCAGTCACCGGTCTCCCGCCTAGTACGTCCTCCGATGTCCTCTTCGCCACACAACCACCATCCGTCACCGCAGCAGGAGCTGTGTTCCGTTCCATGCCGTCTTCCATTCGAGTTTTCGAAACCGCGTGAGACATCGAAAAAAAACCGAACTAAAGTATACTAATACTCCCCCAAACAGCAAGCTGTCGGGGGAATAAACGACTAGACGCAAACTAAAAACTAAACTAACCAAAAAAATATCTATAAATACTTGATTTACCACCAAAAGAATCCTCGCTCCAACACCGTCCTCCTCTCACCACTCAAGCACACCAAACACTTCCTCAATGGGCGTATCACTTCCTCAATGGGCGTGTTCAGGGTGGTATGGCCGTAAGCAATTAGTGCAGGCGCAAAACCAGGTTTTATACAGTAGCACATAAGGAGTGAGAAAGCTGCTGAGGCTCGACGTTACACTTTTACAAAAACAATCATTAGTTAGATATAAACGGCAGTAATTGATTCAGTAGGACTCCTTATCCATGTAAACGATCATTGTGACATCTGAATTCATTAATTATCTGAAATACACTGCGTGTGCGTGTGATGTTAAATGTTTGAACCAAGGTTAACGGTTAAAGTGTCAGAGAATGGGTGGTGATTTTTTGACGTCCTCCCATGATCTGAAGTGAGCGTGCGTGTTTGTGTTGGTGAAAGTTTAAGAAATGTACAACTGTCGGTTCAGCTCTCTGGTGCTCCCTGCTGGCAGTATCACTATACTGTCCTCATGTTTCACAAAAACAGTTTTGAGAGACGTTGTCAGTTTTTGTATGTTGCTTAAATCCTCCAAAGCGGTTGGCAGTAAACATCAGGTCACGGTACGCCACGGAGTCAATGAGCTCGAGTTGAAAAAGAAAAAGCTTACAGCACCTGGTATACCTAGGCGGTCTCCCATCCAAGTACTAACCAGGCCCGACCCTGCTTAGCTTCCGAGATCAGACGAGATCGGGCGTGTTCAGGGTGGTATGGCCGTAAGCAATTAGTGCAGGCGCAAAACCAGGTTTTATACAGTAGCACATAAGGAGTGAGAAAGCTGCTGAGGCTCGACGTTACACTTTTACAAAAACAATCATTAGTTAGATATAAACGGCAGTAATTGATTCAGTAGGACTCCTTATCCATGTAAACGATCATTGTGACATCTGAATTCATTAATTATCTGAAATACACTGCGTGTGCGTGTGATGTTAAATGTTTGAACCAAGGTTAACGGTTAAAGTGTCAGAGAATGGGTGGTGATTTTTTGACGTCCTCCCATGATCTGAAGTGAGCGTGCGTGTTTGTGTTGGTGAAAGTTTAAGAAATGTACAACTGTCGGTTCAGCTCTCTGGTGCTCCCTGCTGGCAGTATCACTATACTGTCCTCATGTTTCACAAAAATAGTTTTGAGAGACGTTGTCAGTCTTTGTATGTTGCTTAAATCCTCCAAAGCGGTTGGCAGTAAACATCAGGTCACGGTAGGTCACGGTAGGCCACGGAGGCAATGAGCTCGAGTTGAAAAAGGAAAAGCTTACAGCACCTGGTATTCCCAGGCGGTCTCCTATCCAAGTACTAACCAGGCCCGACCCTGCTTAGCTTCCGAGATCAGACGAGATCGGGCGTGTTCAGGGTGGTATGGCCGTAAGCAAATAGTACAAGCGCAAAACCAGGTTTTATACAGTAGCACATAAGGAGTGAGAAAGCTGCTGAGGCTCGACGTTACACTTTCACAAAAACAATCATTAGTTAGATATAAACGGCAGTAATTGATTCAGTAGGACTCCTTATCCATGTAAACGATCATTGTGACATCTGAATTCATTAATTATCTGAAATACACTGCGTGTGCGTGTGATGTTAAATGTTTGAACCAAGGTTAACGGTTAAAGTGTCAGAGAATGGGTGGTGATTTTTTGACGTCCTCCCATGATCTGAAGTGAGCGTGCGTGTTTGTGTTGGTGAAAGTTTAAGAAATGTACAACTGTCGTTTCAGCTCTCTGGTGCTCCCTGCTGGCAGTATCACTATACTGTCCTCATGTTTCACAAAAATAGTTTTGAGAGACGTTGTCAGTCTTTGTATGTTGCTTAAATCCTCCAAAGCGGTTGGCAGTAAACATCAGGTCACGGTAGGTCACGGTAGGCCACGGAGGCAATGAGCTCGAGTTGAAAAAGGAAAAGTTTACAGCACCTGGTATTCCCAGGCGGTCTCCCATCCAAGTACTAACCAGGCCCGACCCTGCTTAGCTTCCGAGATCCGACGAGATCGAGCGTGTTCAGGGTGGTATGGCCGTAAACAATTAGTGCAGGCGCAAAACCAGCTTTTATACAGTAGGAGTGAGAAAGCTGCTGAGGCTCGACGTTACACTTTTACAAAAACAATCATTAGTTGGATATAAACGGCAGTAATTGATTCAGTAGGACTCCTTATCCATGTAAACGATCATTGTGACATCTGAATTCATTAATTATCTGAAATACACTGCGTGTGCGTGTGATGTTAAATGTTTGAACCAAGGTTAACGGTTAAAGTGTCAGAGAATGGGTGGTGATTTTTTGACGTCCTCCCATGATCTGAAGTGAGCGTGCGTGTTTGTGTTGGTGAAAGTTTAAGAGATGTACAACTGTCGGTTCAGCTCTCTGGTGCTCCCTGCTGGCAGTATCACTATACTGTCCTCATGTTTCACAAAAACTGTTTTGAGAGACGTTGTCAGTTTTTGTATGTTGCTTAAATCCTCCAAAGCGGTTGGCAGTAAACATCAGGTCACGGTACGCCACGGAGTCAATGAGCTCGAGTTGATAAAGAAAATGCTTACAGCAACTGGTATTCCCAGGCGGTCTCCCATCCAAGTACTAACCAGGCCCGACCCTGCTTAGCTTCCGAGATCAGACGAGATCGGGCGTGTTCAGGGTGGTATGGCCGTAAGCAATTAGTGCAGGCGCAAAACCAGGTTTTATACAGTAGCACATAAGGAGTGAGAAAGCTGCTGAGGCTCGACGTTACACTTTTACAAAAACAATCATTAGTTAGATATAAACGGCAGTAATTGATTCAGTAGGACTCCTTATCCATGTAAACGATCAATGTGACATCTGAATTCATTAATTATCTGAAATACACTGCGTGTGCGTGTGATGTTAAATGTTTGAACCAAGGTTAATGGTTAAAGTGTCAGAGAATGGTTGGTGATTTTTTGACGTCCTCCCATGATCTGAAGTGAGCGTGCGTGTTTGTGTTGGTGAAAGTTTAAGAAATGTACAACTGTCGGTTCAGCTCTCTGGTGCTCCCTGCTGGCAGTATCACTATACTGTCCTCATGTTTCACAAAAATAGTTTTGAGAGACGTTGTCAGTCTTTGTATGTTGCTTAAATCCTCCAAAGCGGTTGGCAGTAAACATCAGGTCACGGTAGGTCACGGTAGGCCACGGAGGCAATGAGCTCGAGTTGAAAAAGGAAAAGTTTACAGCACCTGGTATTCCCAGGCGGTCTCCCATCCAAGTACTAACCAGGCCCGACCCTGCTTAGCTTCCGAGATCCGACGAGATCGAGCGTGTTCAGGGTGGTATGGCCATAAGCAATTAGTGTAGGCGCAAAACCAGCTTTTATACAGTAGGAGTGAGAAAGCTGCTGAGGCTCGACGTTACACTTTTACAAAAACAATCATTAGTTAGATATAAACGGCAGTAATTGATTCAGTAGGACTCCTTATCCATGTAAACGATCATTGTGACATCTGAATTCATTAATTATCTGAAATACACTGTGTGTGCGTGTGATGTTAAATGTTTGAACCAAGGTTAACGGTTAAAGTGTCAGAGAATGGGTTGTGATTTTTTGACGTCCTCCCATGATCTGAAGTGAGCGTGCGTGTTTGTGTTGGTGAAAGTTTAAGAAATGTACAACTGTCGGTTCAGCTCTCTGGTGCTCCCTGCTGGCAGTATCACTATACTGTCCTCATGTTTCACAAAAATAGTTTTGAGAGACGTTGTCAGTCTTTGTATGTTGCTTAAATCCTCCAAAGCGGTTGGCAGTAAACATCAGGTCACGGTAGGTCACGGTAGGCCACGGAGGCAATGAGCTCGAGTTGAAAAAGGAAAAGCTTACAGCACCTGGTATTCCCAGTCGGTCTCCTATCCAAGTACTAACCAGGCCCGACCCTGCTTAGCTTCCGAGATCCGACGAGATCGAGCGTGTTCAGGGTGGTATGGCCATAAGCAATTAGTGTAGGCGCAAAACCAGCTTTTATACAGTAGGAGTGAGAAAGCTGCTGAGGCTCGACGTTACACTTTTACAAAAACAATCATTAGTTGGATATAAACGGCAGTAATTGATTCAGTAGGACTCCTTATCCATGTAAACGATCATTGTGACATCTGAATTCATTAATTATCTGAAATACACTGCGTGTGCGTGTGATGTTAAATGTTTGAACCAAGGTTAACGGTTAAAGTGTCAGAGAATGGGTGGTGATTTTTTGACGTCCTCCCATGATCTGAAGTGAGCGTGCGTGTTTGTGTTGGTGAAAGTTTAAGAGATGTACAACTGTCGGTTCTGCTCTCTGGTGCTCCCTGCTGGCAGTATCACTATACTGTCCTCATGTTTCACAAAAATAGTTTTGAGAGACGTTGTCAGTCTTTGTATGTTGCTTAAATCCTCCAAAGCGGTTGGCAGTAAACATCAGGTCACGGTAGGTCACGGTAGGCCACGGAGGCAATGAGCTCGAGTTGAAAAAGGAAAAGTTTACAGCACCTGGTATTCCCAGGCGGTCTCCCATCCAAGTACTAACCAGGCCCGACCCTGCTTAGCTTCCGAGATCCGACGAGATCGAGCGTGTTCAGGGTGGTATGGCCATAAGCAATTAGTGTAGGCGCAAAACCAGCTTTTATACAGTAGGAGTGAGAAAGCTGCTGAGGCTCGACGTTACACTTTTACAAAAACAATCATTAGTTGGATATAAACGGCAGTAATTGATTCAGTAGGACTCCTTATCCATGTAAACGATCATTGTGACATCTGAATTCATTAATTATCTGAAATACACTGCGTGTGCGTGTGATGTTAAATGTTTGAACCAAGGTTAACGGTTAAAGTGTCAGAGAATGGGTGGTGATTTTTTGACGTCCTCCCATGATCTGAAGTGAGCGTGCGTGTTTGTGTTGGTGAAAGTTTAAGAGATGTACAACTGTCGGTTCTGCTCTCTGGTGCTCCCTGCTGGCAGTATCACTATACTGTCCTCATGTTTCACAAAAATAGTTTTGAGAGACGTTGTCAGTCTTTGTATGTTGCTTAAATCCTCCAAAGCGGTTGGCAGTAAACATCAGGTCACGGTAGGTCACGGTAGGCCACGGAGGCAATGAGCTCGAGTTGAAAAAGGAAAAGCTTACAGCACCTGGTATTCCCAGGCGGTCTCCTATCCAAGTACTAACCAGGCCCGACCCTGCTTAGCTTCCGAGATCCGACGAGATCGAGCGTGTTCAGGGTGGTATGGCCATAAGCAATTAGTGTAGGCGCAAAACCAGCTTTTATACAGTAGGAGTGAGAAAGCTGCTGAGGCTCGACGTTACACTTTTACAAAAACAATCATTAGTTAGATATAAACGGCAGTAATTGATTCAGTAGGACTCCTTATCCATGTAAACGATCATTGTGACATCTGAATTCATTAATTATCTGAAATACACTGCGTGTGCGTGTGATGTTAAATGTTTGAACCAAGGTTAACGGTTAAAGTGTCAGAGAATGGGTGGTGATTTTTTGACGTCCTCCCATGATCTGAAGTGAGCGTGCGTGTTTGTGTTGGTGAAAGTTTAAGAAATGTACAACTGTCGTTTCAGCTCTCTGGTGCTCCCTGCTGGCAGTATCACTATACTGTCCTCATGTTTCACAAAAATAGTTTTGAGAGACGTTGTCAGTCTTTCTATGTTGCTTAAATCCTCCAAAGCGGTTGGCAGTAAACATCAGGTCACGGTAGGTCACGGTAGGCCACGGAGGCAATGAGCTCGAGTTGAAAAAGGAAAAGCTTACAGCACCTGGTATTCCCAGGCGGTCTCCTATCCAAGTACTAACCAGGCCCGACCCTGCTTAGCTTCCGAGATCAGACGAGATCGGGCGTGTTCAGGGTGGTATGGCCGTAAGCAATTAGTGCAGGCGCAAAACCAGGTTTTATACAGTAGCACATAAGGAGTGAGAAAGCTGCTGAGGCTCGACGTTACACTTTTACAAAAACAATCATTAGTTAGATATAAACGGCAGTAATTGATTCAGTAGGACTCCTTATCCATGTAAACGATCATTGTGACATCTGAATTCATTAATTATCTGAAATACACTGCGTGTGCGTGTGATGTTAAATGTTTGAACCAAGGTTAACGGTTAAAGTGTCAGAGAATGGGTGGTGATTTTTTGGCGTCCTCCCATGATCTGGGCCCCGTTTCCCGAAAGCGTCGTTAGCCTAAGTGGATCGTGAAGTGCGTCGAAAGGGCATCGTAGTGTTTTCACCGCGTTTCCCGAAAGCATCGTGGGGAACGAACGTCTTGAAAACGCTCGTAGCTAACGAGTACTCCAGGGGTGCTCGTAGGTACTCGTAGGACGCTAAGAGCATCGTCAGCTATAGCCTCAGTGGCGACACCATCGGACATTCCGTCTATTGGATGCGTTTTATTAAAGCGCATTGCGCCTTTATGTTCTTAGTTTGGTAATTAATAAAGATTATGAATTAATTTATTAACAAAGATGTTAAAATGGCCAAAATAAAACGGGACAGTCCAGAAAATGTTTGCGCAGGCAGGGCACTCAAAATGTGTGAGAGAAAGTGGGGGCATTTGTGCAGACTGACATAGGCTACTCATAAAACGTAGCATAAAATAATGTAAAAAATAAAATAAAATTAAAAAAAAATAAAGAAATTAAAAATAAAGAAATAGAATAAATTATAAAAACCAAGCAAAGGAGCAGGCAAAAGGCTGGGATATGGTGGGGATTGGTCACGTTGACGGGAATGTTTATTGACATGTGGGAGGGTGGAGGGGGTTAAAAAAAGTCTCAATCACTCTTCGACGCGCATGAAAACCAGCCGCGTAGTTATGAGGGAGGCCGTCCTCACACCGATCTTCCTCGTCGTCATCGTCCTCAGCGTCCTCCGGTTCAAGCAATGCCACCCCAGCCTTAGCTGCAATGTTGTGCAACATAGCCGTCACACATATCACGGCGCATGACTTGGCCGGCGAAAACTGGAGCCCTCCGCCTGACCTGTGAAGGCATCTAAAGCGCAACTTCCACCTCCCGATCGTGCGCTCAACGATGCACCGGGCCAGACGGTGGGCTTCGTTGTATTCCTCATCAATACATACCTTACCCTATTTCCGGAGGGGCTTTTATAGCCAATCAAATTATCAATCAAGGAAACCCTTATGCGGAATCAGATTAAGTCGGCTCTCTTTGCTGCGTGATGAAGAGAAAGTTCTCTCACGGACACGTCGGACAGCGAAATATTTGATTTAATCTTAAAGCATGATCATGGGAAAAGTACTGGCAGCAAAAGTTACCAAGAACACATTCGATGAAACAATAGGTGAACAACATTCTTATAGGGAACGTTTCCATTGTGGGTAGGGAGTGGGAGTGACCTAAGGCCAAGTTAATTTGCAATACAACGGGTGGTTATTGGACATGTCTGCAGGTTTGCAAGACATGGTGGCTGTAAATAGTTTACACAACAAAGAAGTCAGTCGATTGGCCTGGTCAAAAAACCAGACTTACTGGTTCCAGTGGGAACTTGAATACGAATTAACTTAACCTCTCTCAGTTTTAAGAGAGGAAGGGATTTGTTTTAAGTTACAGGGAGAATGTATACAGTTTCTTCTAATGTAATAATTATATAAACAAGGTTAATATAATTTGTATGTGATTGTATATTTATAGTTATGATTGATATTTCCACGACAGTTCCTCCCTTTTTGATCATAAGATCAACACTTATTACAGGTAGTATATTATGGTACAGGATTACAAATGATGGTGAAACAAGTTAAAACACAGAATAATAGGAACAAAATTCAAAGAAATTAGTAAAAATCAATCATTAATAAAGTAATCAATATGTACATTTGTAAAATTTGCAAATTCAAAGAAATTAGTAAAAGTAAATGATCAATATGTACATTAGTAAAATTTATGTCGAGCATGTTAGGTCACTCATTTTTCATTTGGTAACTCTTCATTGGAGTAAGTGGCCCATTCTTGGTGGTGTTGAAGTGGGTTTGAGCTGCAGCAAGTGGGCTTGCAAACTGGTTGTGTGATGATGTGGTTAGCTGGGGTTCCGCTATGGTTGGGAGTCGGTCGTTGTTGCTGGTGGTTGCATTGGTCTGCTGGGCTCATCAGGAGTATTATGCAGATCGCGGTAGAGGTGGTCCATTCGAGGTGTTGGTGTTTTTCTCTTCGGGAGGTGCTGGGCGGCATCGGCTTGCATGGATCCATTCTGGTTTTCCTTGGAGTTTGACTGCAGCCCTCGTGGTCAGTTACACCTGGATTGGTCCTTGCCATCTGGGGAGGAGAACATTTGGGTTAAGTGACTTTAACATGATCATATCACTAGGATAAAAACCATGGGTAGGGCTGTCAGATGGTATTGGAATGGAGAAAAACGCTTAGCACAGATCAATTACTGTGTAATGTGTGGAATCTGAAGGGATTGATGACAGTATTGTATGTGTGTCTGGTACTATGGGTGTGATAGGAACAACGCAATTGTGGACTGCTCTCAAATCTTGTACAGATCTCTATTCATCTGGTCTCCCTGGCTTCGGGAGGGGCAATATGGGTGTGTTACAAGGACTAGTAGTTGTTTCCTTTAGAATACCTTGAGATAAAAGAGAAGTTATTACCGGCTGAATTCTATCTAATGCTTCGGGGGACAAACGATATTGTCGAGTACAAGTCAAAGTAGCATCTGACTTTAATGTAACTTTAAGAGATGGTGAAGAGGTTACAAATCCTGCATGATTTTTATGCATGGCCCATAATTTAGATGGTACCTGCGATAAACTCTGGGGTGAACTGTAACAGGAGAGGTGGGAGAGATTAAAAACTTCTGTTCCAATGTGACATGTGATACAATAGTGGGAACCGGCTTTGATATTGTTTCACTCGCAATGCCAGCAATACCAACCGTTTTCAATGTTTGGTTACTTTCTTGTAAAATACCAGTTTTGTTAATAGTTGATACTGTAGCACCAGAATCGACAAGAAATTCAAAATGGTTTTGTCCTACCTGCACGGAGCATTTTGGATTTTCGGTGGGGGTGGAAGACAGTTGAAGAAGCGTTGCCTGGATCCTTGTTTCCTTCTCCAAGGGGTCCTAGTAATGATTATACTCACCTGGGCGTTGTAGCGGGTTCTTCATGGTGTGGGGGGCGCTGACTGGTTCCATGGGCGGGGCCGACGGTTTGGCCTCGTCTCTGTGTTTCTTTCTGCAATATTTCTCCCGATGACCTATCTTTTTGCAGTAAAAACATCTGGAGGGTTCTTTAACGAGTTGACGTTGGCTCCATACACAAAGTGTAGCGAGGGCGGTTTTGTCTTTTATGTTGTTTTGGGCTGTTTTAATAGCGTCTACTTCTGCGGCTGTTAACTCTATTTCAGTCATTAATTTATCAACATGTTCTGCATTACTAGTTGCTGTTTTGTTCAACAGAGTTGTTCTATACACTTCTGTCCAATCTGGGTTGATTTGCATCGTTATTTTGAAAATGTTAGACGCGATTTCTGGAGTTACTTCTTGTTTAACTGGTTTTGGTATTGGGTGTCGTTTTGCCGTGCGAATCCATGCATCTAAACAATTCTGTGTGTAATTAAAATCCCAATTCGGATCTGGTCCAGACGTTATTGTTTCTTTTAATTCTTGTAGTTTGCAAGAATCAAAAGAACCACCTATTGGCCAACAGCCATCTGTCCATTCGTAGGCCTACACATCATAAGTAAATGGAAAGACCGAGTATACGCCTTCTTCTCTCAAGACTATATCTGCGGGGGATCTTGGTGGCACTATAGGATCGTTTTTTGTTTTTTGTTTTTTTTTACCATAGCGGGTTCTTACCAGGTCCGCTCTTTTTTTTAATTTGCTTAGATACCGTTATTGTCACCTTAGCGTCCCGTTTTGATGAATGGGCGCTCATTTTACTCTTTATGACTGTGGGAGTCAGACGTTCTTTTGGAAAGAAAACACAAACAAATTAATACGAATAAAGGAATACACACACAGCTGATACAACAGATAGGGATATACGAAACAAAATACGATCACTTTTGTTATAGTTTTACGTCATGAATTCTTTAATGCTAAAAGTAGGCTATGTTAATGTTATTTAATAATTTTAAAACATGTGGAACTCAACGTAAATGGAGACCACAGATCTGTTTGATAAAGAAACAAAGAAATGTTATCTAACTGAATGATATTAATATATTTTGTACAAATTTGTAAATCAGAGTAAAGTCAATGTCTCAAAGGAGCCCGATTAATTTATTTCTATGTTAGTTTCAGGGTACTCACTCGTGGTTTATCAATCAAACCTGTTTGAAGAATAAACTTTTGTGGAGTTCAATTGTCCTCTGGCTCTCGATCAGTGTCCTGAACTGCTAAGTTTTTCGGGTATTCGTTCCTTGGGCATTGCTATTTATCTGAAAAAAAATCTATACGATCTCTCAGATCATATTAATACAACTCAGCAGTAAATCTATTACAATCGCATTCAAATACATTTCGAATTTCGGGACGGCGTAAAACTGCTTCTCCAGCGCTGTGGAAAGAAGAAGGGTCTACAAGAGGTTGTAGACAACATGAAAGCAAAGCATGGAAAGAAAGGATAGAAATACGGCGCGAAAAATACATAACATAACAATTGGGATGAGACACAACGATGTTCTTTATATATTTTTTCTTTTCACAACCGAGGGGGGCCTATTCCCTCAATTGTTTCAGTGCCATACTTACCTGCTGGCACTGTTTGCGTCCGTAAAGGCCGGACGTTATTTTTCTATTATATTTAGTTTTACCACTCGTCCACTTTTCTGAAAAAAAAATAAGTTTAGTAACATGACAAGAAAAGTTGAACAGTGGTTAATTCAAATTTTTCGCCGTCGTTGGTGTCTTTAGGTTGGGAGGCTCCTCTATTTTATGTACATTTCATTCAGGTTCAAACAACATGAGGCCACTCAATTCATCCTACTTGGTTTTCCTGCGGGCGCAATCATCAGCCCTATTTGAAATAGATCGCTGTCTATTCATCATACCTTTGAACCGTTTCTGTCAGTGCAGAAACGGTGCAAAGGTCCGGGTCAAAATTAAATAACTTCTTCCCGTGGGTGCAATTATCAGCCCTATTTGAAATAGATCTCTATCTATTCATCATACCAGTGAAAGGTCTGTCAGTACAGAAACGTTCAAAGGTCCGAGGTCAGAATTGCATAACTTCCGAGGGACGTACATTACCCATTCATGTGAGGTCCAAGCAAATGCATTCACTGGTTGGCCGTATGTGGGGTCCCAAACTGTTTTATTACTGGGCTTACTGAATGGGTTCTACTTGGGATGCACATTCATTTGTAACACACCAACGTAACTCTTGTAATGTACGTAGTTCTTAGGAGGGTTGCTACCCTTACTGAGAGTAATCAAAACGTTCTCCGCCAACATTCCTGCATTCGTCACATAACAAGAGTTAATCTGCAGAGCGAAATCTTGCTAACGATTCGCACGGCACAAGCTTTCCATTCGTAGTAACAGTCTACTACTGGCCGATCATTGATGCCTACGTAGTACGGATTATCAATTCGTAGGGATTCCTAATTCTTGGATATTTTAGCAAAAAATATCAGACAGAGCCTCCGCCTAAATAAGAATTTAAATGAAACCTCATGCTTTTAGATCGATTTTCCCGTGGGTGCAATCATCAGCCCTATTTGAAATAGATCTCTGTCTATTCATCATACCTTTGAACCGTTTCTGTCAGTGCAGAAACGGTGCAAAGGTCCGGGTCAAAATTAAATAACTTCTTCCCGTGGGTGCAATTATCAGCCCTATTTGAAATAGATCTCTATCTATTCATCATACCAAAGGCAGGCAACTATGTCCACTTATCCACTCTTTAGCTGAATAGTTGTTTTAGTGCTAATCGCCTCCAAAGGTCCAGGTCAGATCCTAATCACATGTGTTTATCTATTTTCCAAATTCCGGATCCCGTCAGAGGGTCAGAATGGCAAGATAGTCATTCAAAAGAAACATAACTTACCAGTCTGATGATCTCATATTGGGATCCTGCCGACAACGCCATTTGATGAAGAGAAAGTTCTCTCACGGACACGTCGGACAGCGAAATATTTGATTTAATCTTAAAGCATGATCATGGGAAAAGTACTGGCAGCAAAAGTTACCAAGAACACATTCGATGAAACAATAGGCGAACAACATTCTTATAGGGAACGTTTCCATTGTGGGTAGGGAGTGGGAGTGACCTAAGGCCAAGTTAATTTGCAATACAACGGGTGGTTATTGGACATGTCTGCAGGTTTGCAAGACATGGTGGCTGTAAATAGTTTACACAACAAAGAAGTCAGTCGATTGGCCTGGTCAAAAAACCAGACTTACTGGTTCCAGTGGGAACTTGAATACGAATTAACTTAACCTCTCTCAGTTTTAAGAGAGGAAGGGATTTGTTTTAAGTTACAGGGAGAATGTATACAGTTTCTTCTAATGTAATAATTATATAAACAAGGTTAATATAATTTGTATGTGATTGTATATTTATAGTTATGATTGATATTTCCACGACACTGCGCAAAGCATGCAGAAATCAGCCCATTAAGATAAATGTAGTTGTCACACAAGCTATTTTGAATTTTTTGTCATATGGAATTATTTCAGGGGGGAAAATGCCGTGAAACGCACAGTGCATTCAGGATTAGGACTGATATATGTCGGTTTCAGCCTAATCAATTGTGTTTTAATGTCTTTAGCATTCATATAATTGCAGTCTATTTTTTTCGTAGGCTACTCTGCTGTTGTCCTTGATGGGGATATATTTTAACCCTTTTTAACACAATTTTCCTGCGACATTCCTGCGTCTCCCCCTCCTACGGAGCCCATTTCAGCACCGTGTCAGTAGACAGTTACAATCCTACGACGTCGTGAGTGCAGCGAATGCGCGTTCACGTTAAGAGGAGTTTCGGGAAACGCTCCAAAGAAATTATCGATGGATCGCAAGATCCATCGGGAGAATGATCGTACGAGCGAAGATCCATCGTTATCGGGAAACGGGGCCCTGAAGTGAGCGTGCGTGTTTGTGTTGGTGAAAGTTTAAGAAATGTACAACTGTCGTTTCAGCTCTCTGGTGCTCCCTGCTGGCAGTATCACTATACTGTCCTCATGTTTCACAAAAATAGTTTTGAGAGACGTTGTCAGTCTTTGTATGTTGCTTAAATCCTCCAAAGCGGTTGGCAGTAAACATCAGGTCACGGTAGGTCACGGTAGGCCACGGAGGCAATGAGCTCGAGTTGAAAAAGGAAAAGCTTACAGCACCTGGTATTCCCAGGCGGTCTCCCATCCAAGTACTAACCAGGCCCGACCCTGCTTAGCTTCCGAGATCAGACGAGATCGGGCATGTTCAGGGTGGTATGGCCGTAAGCAATTAGTGCAGGCGCAAAACCAGGTTTTATACAGTAGCACATAAGGAGTGAGAAAGCTGCTGAGGCTCGACGTTACACTTTTACAGAAACAATCATTAGTTAGATATAAACGGCAGTAATTGATTCAGTAGGACTCCTTATCCATGTAAACGATCATTGTGACATCTGAATTCATTAATTATCTGAAATACACTGCGTGTGCGTGTGATGTTAAATGTTTGAACCAAGGTTAACGGTTAAAGTGTCAGAGAATGGGTGGTGATTTTTTGACGTCCTCCCATGATCTGAAGTGAAAGTGCGTGTTTGTGTTGGTGAAAGTTTAAGAAATGTACAACTGTCGGTTCAGCTCTCTGGTGCTCCCTGCTGGCAGTATCACTATACTGTCCTCATGTTTCACAAAAACAGTTTTGAGAGACGTTGTCAGTTTTTGTATGTTGCTTCAGTCCTCCAAAGCGGTTGGCAGTAAACATCAGGTCACTGTACGCCACGGAGGCAATGAGCTCGAGTTGAAAAAGAAAAACATTACAGCACCTGGTATTCCCAGGCGATCTCCCATCCAAGTACTAACCAGGCCCGACCCTGCTTAGCTTCCGAGATCAGACGAGATCGGGCGTGTTCAGGGTGGTATGGCCGTAAGCAATTAGTGCAGGCGCAAAACCAGGTTTTATACAGTAGCACATAAGGAGTGAGAAAGCTGCAGAGGCTCGACGTTACACTTTTACAAAAACAATCATTAGTTAGATATAAACGGCAGTAATTGATTCAGTAGGACTCCTTATCCATGTAAACGATCATTGTGACATCTGAATTCATTAATTATCTGAAATACACTGCGTGTGCGTGTGATGTTAAATGTTTGAACCAAGGTTAACGGTTAAAGTGTCAGAGAATGGGTGGTGATTTTTTGATGTCCTCCCATGATCTGAAGTGAGCGTGCGTGTTTGTGTTGGTGAAAGTTTAAGAAATGTACAACTGTCGTTTCAGCTCTCTGGTGCTCCCTGCTGGCAGTATCACTATACTGTCCTCATGTTTCACAAAAATAGTTTTGAGAGACGTTGTCAGTCTTTGTATGTTGCTTAAATCCTCCAAAGCGGTTGGCAGTAAACATCAGGTCACGGTAGGTCACGGTAGGCCACGGAGGCAATGAGCTCGAGTTGAAAAAGGAAAAGCTTACAGCACCTGGTATTCCCAGGCTGTCTCCCGACCAAGTACTAACCAGGCCCGACCCTGCTTAGCTTCCGAGATCAGACGAGATCGGGCGTGTTCAGGGTGGTATGGCCGTAAGCAATTAGTGCAGGCGCAAAACCAGGTTTTATACAGTAGCACATAAGGAGTGAGAAAGCTGCAGAGGCTCGACGTTACACTTTTACAAAAACAATCATTAGTTAGATATAAACGGCAGTAATTGATTCAGTAGGACTCCTTATCCATGTAAACGATCATTGTGACATCTGAATTCATTAATTATCTGAAATACACTGCGTGTGCGTGTGATGTTAAATGTTTGAACCAAGGTTAACGGTTAAAGTGTCAGAGAATGGGTGGTGATTTTTTGACGTCCTCCCATGATCTGAAGTGAGCGTGCGTGATTGTGTTGGTGAAAGTTTAAGAAATGTACAACTGTCGTTTCAGCTCTCTGGTGCTCCCTGCTGGCAGTATCACTATACTGTCGTCATGTTTCACAAAAATAGTTTTGAGAGACGTTGTCAGTCTTTGTATGTTGCTTAAATCCTCCAAAGCGGTTGGCAGTAAACATCAGGTCACGGTAGGTCACGGTAGGCCACGGAGGCAATGAGCTCGAGTTGAAAAAGGAAAATATTACAGCACCTGGTATTCCCAGGCAGACTCCCATCCAAGTACTAACCAGGCCCGACCCTGCTTAGCTTCCGTGAACAGACGAGATCGGGCGTGTTTTTTGTTTTTTTTCTTTTGGTGACACCCGTCACTACTTACAGCAACCTGGGCTTCTGAGGAGGTCTCCCATCCAAGTACTAACCAGGCCCGACCCTGCTTAGCTTCCGAGATCAGACGAGATCGGGCGTGTTCAGGGTGGTATGGCCGTAAGCAATTAGTGCAGGCGCAAAACCAGGTTTTATACAGTAGCACATAAGGAGTGAGAAAGCTGCTGAGGCTCGACGTTACACTTTTACAAAAACAATCATTAGTTAGATATAAACGGCAGTAATTGATTCAGTAGGACTCCTTATCCATGTAAACGATCATTGTGACATCTGAATTCATTAATTATCTGAAATACACTGCGTGTGCGTGTGATGTTAAATGTTTGAACCAAGGTTAACGGTTAAAGTGTCAGAGAATGGGTGGTGATTTTTTGACGTCCTCCCATGATCTGAAGTGAGCGTGCGTG
This sequence comes from Gadus chalcogrammus, assembly GCF_026213295.1. Lineage (NCBI taxonomy): Eukaryota > Metazoa > Chordata > Actinopteri > Gadiformes > Gadidae > Gadus > Gadus chalcogrammus. The sequence continues at coordinate 7,245,432 of NC_079423.1, read as the reverse complement.
TTTGTGTTGGTGAAAGTTTAAGAAATGTACAACTGTCGGTTCAGCTCTCTGGTGCTCCCTGCTGGCAGTATCACTATACTGTCCTCATGTTTCACAAAAACAGTTTTGAGAGACGTTGTCAGTTTTTGTATGTTGCTTAAATCCTCCAAAGCGGTTGGCAGTAAACATCAGGTCACGGTACGCCACGGAGTCAATGAGCTCGAGTTGAAAAAGAAAATGCTTACAGCACCTGGTATTCCCAGACGGTCTCCCATCCAAGTACTAACCAGGCCCGACCCTGCTTAGCTTCCGAGATCAGACGAGATCGGGCGTGTTCAGGGTGGTATGGCCGTAAGCAAATAGTGCAGGCGCAAAACAAGGTTTTATACAGTAGCACATAAGGAGTGAGAAAGCTGCTGAGGCTCGACGTTACACTTTTACAAAAACAATCATTAGTTAGATATAAACGGCAGTAATTGATTCAGTAGGACTCCTTATCCATGTAAACGATCATTGTGACATCTGAATTCATTAATTATCTGAAATACACTGCGTGTGCGTGTGATGTTAAATGTTTGAACCAAGGTTAACGGTTAAAGTGTCAGAGAATGGGTGGTGATTTTTTGACGTCCTCCCATGATCTGAAGTGAGCGTGCGTGTTTGTGTTGGTGAAAGTTTAAGAAATGTACAACTGTCGTTTCAGCTCTCTGGTGCTCCCTGCTGGCAGTATCACTATACTGTCCTCATGTTTCACAAAAATAGTTTTGAGAGACGTTGTCAGTCTTTGTATGTTGCTTAAATCCTCCAAAGCGGTTGGCAGTAAACATCAGGGGTCTCATTTATAAAACTGTGCGTGGGATCGTTACTAAAAATGTGCGTACGCCCAGAAGCCAAGTTTTGCGTGCGCCAAAAAATATTCGGATTTATAAAACACTGCGTACGCACACCTGTACGCAATCTTTGCTTTATAAATCACATACTGACTACAATTGTGCGCAGCTGAATCAGCTTCACGTTCCGCCCTCTACACGCCCCTTTTTAACCATAAATGGTCAATGCAAATGACCTCATGAATGCGATCTGCATATAAAACAGACTCAGATGCCGGTATTATGTCTTGTTGGAAACAATGGCAGAAGTACTGAGAAAATCCAAAAAGCGAAATTTCACGGAGGTTGAAGTGGAGACACTTGTGGGTGAGATGGAGGCCCGAAAGGTAGTTTTGTTCGGCGGTCACGGGATTGGGATCGCCAACAACAAAAAGCAGAGTGAGTGGCAACATGTTGCTGCAGCAGTGAACTCTGTCAGTAGCACGGAGCGCACTTTCCCAGAATTAAAAATAGAAGTGGTCTGACATAGAGTTACATATTTTTATGTAGCCTACCAATAAATCGTTATGGTCCCTAAATACCCTCTCCCTCCGAATCCTGCCATTTTAATGGTCCGCCAGAAGTGCCATATGGTGCAGCATTGTACGGCGCTCACCTCTGTATTTATAGGGTTACGGTAATAAGACTGACGAGAACGCCTTGGATAATCAGTTTGTAATCACCCACGTAAAATGTTCTTGAACATAACCCCTTTTTAATGCCTGATTTGTCATGAAAAGCATCAAGAGTAACGGACAACGATTGTGATGAGGAGTGTGGCTTGGTTTTTCACACTTGATTTAATTGACATTTGATTATGTGTTTACAGTCTCATCTCATCTCGTTTTCGTCCGCTTATCCGGGGTCGGGTCGCGGGGGGAGCAGCTCAAGCAGGGGGCCCCAGACTTCCCTTTCCCGGGCCACATTGAGCAGCTCTGACGGGGGGATCCCGAGGCGTTCCCAGGCCAGTGTTGAGACATAATCTCTCCACCTAGTCCTGGGTCTTCCCCGAGGTCTCCTCCCCACTGGACGTGCCTGAAACACCTCCCAAGGAAGGCGCCCAGTGGGCATCCTTACCAGATGCCCGAACCACCTCAGCTGACTCCTTTCTAAGTAAAGGAGCAGCGGCTCTAATCCGAGTTCCTCACGGATGGCTGAACTTCTCACCCTATCCCTAAGGGAGACGCCAGCCACCCTTCTGAGAAAACTCATCTCGGCCGCTTGTACCCGCGATCTCGTCCTTTCGGTCATCACCGAGCCCTCATGACCATAGGTGAGGATAGGAACGAAGATCGACCGGTAGATCGAGAGCTTTGCCTTGCGGCTCAGCTCTCTTTTCGTTACAACGGTGAGGTAAAGCGAACGCAATACCGCCCCCGCTGCTCCGATTCTCCGGCCAATCTCACGCTCCATAGTACCCTCACTCGCGAACAAGACCCCGGATTACAGATGTTTACAGTGTCACATAAAAATATGATGTTATTGACACATGTTGGACAGATGCTCTATTCCATGCAGTCGCGCCGTAAGTGGACAGTATGGTGGAGTAACGGGATTAAATATAGAGAATTTCTTTTTATTTCTATTCTAAGGAGATATTTCTGGAGTTATAACTGAGAAATAACGCAGTGGACTTAAATTATTCTGATTAGGATTTAACGCATGATACGGGTTGAAATTAAATTGATGAAGGGCGATGATAAAACATCGTTCTTCTCACTCTGCAATTCTTCGGTCTGACTTCAGTTCACCACCACACCGTCTGTGTCGCCAATTCTCCTTTTCCTCCAAACCATGCGTACGCATGGGTCAGAGTTTGCTTAGGGCTGCGCACATTTTCCCGTCAAGTTGGTTTTTTATAGATCACAACCTTGGCGTGAAATGTCACGTACGCAACTTTCAGCCCCGTTTTGTGCGTACGCAACGGTTATAAATGAGACCCCTGATGTTTACTGCCAACCACTTTGGAGGATTTAAGCAACATACAAAGACTGACAACGTCTCTCAAAACTATTTTTGTGAAACATGAGGACAGTATAGTGATACTGCCAGCAGGGAGCACCAGAGAGCTGAACCGACAGTTGTACATTTCTTAAACTTTCACCAACACAAACACGCACGCTCACTTCAGATCATGGGAGGACGTCAAAAAATCACAACCCATTCTCTGACACTTTAACCGTTAACCTTGGTTCAAACATTTAACATCACACGCACACACAGTGTATTTCAGATAATTAATGAATTCAGATGTCACAATGATCGTTTACATGGATAAGGAGTCCTACTGAATCAATTACTGCCGTTTATATCTAACTAATGATTGTTTTTGTAAAAGTGTAACGTCGAGCCTCAGCAGCTTTCTCACTCCTACTGTATAAAACCTGGTTTTGCGCCTGCATTAATTGCTTACGGCCATACCACCCTGAACATGCACGATCTCGTCTGATCTCGGAAGCTAAGCAGGGTCGGGCCTGGTTTGTACTTGGATGGGAGACCGCCTGGGAATACCAGGTGCAGTAAGCATTTTCTTTTTCAACTCGAGCTCATTGCCTCCGTGGCCTACCGTGACCTGATGTTTACTGCCAACCGCTTTGGAGGATTTAAGCAACATACAAAGACTGACAACGTCTCTCAAAACTATTTTTGTGAAACACGAGGACAGTATAGTGATACTGCCAGCAGGGTGCACCAGAGAGCTGAAACGACAGTTGTACATTTCTTAAACTTTCACCAACACAAACACGCACGCTCACTTCAGATCATGGGAGGACGTCCAAAAATCACCACCCATTCTCTGACACTTTAACCGTTAACCTTGGTTCAAACATTTAACATCACACGCACACGCAGTGTATTTCAGAGAATTAATGAATTCAGATGTCACAATGATCGTTTACATGGATAAGGAGTCCTACTGAATCAATTACTGCCGTTTATATCTAACTAATGATTGTTTTTGTAAAAGTGTAACGTCGAGCCTCAGCAGGTTTCTCACTCCTTATGTGCTACTGTATAAAACCTGGTTTTGCGCCAGCACTATTTGCTTACGGCCATGCCACCCTGAACACGCCCGATCTTGTCTGATCTCGGTAGCTAAGCAGGGTCGGGCCTGGTTAGTATTTGGATGGGAGACCGCCTGGGAATACCAGGTGCAGTAAGCTTTTTCTTTTTCAACTCGAGCTCATTGCCTCCGTGGCCTACCGTGACCTGATGTTTACTGCCAACCGCTTTGGAGGATTTAAGCAACATACAAAGACTGACAACGTCTCTCAAAACTATTTTTGTGAAACACGAGGACAGTATAGTGATACTGCCAGCAGGGAGCACCAGAGAGCTGAAACGACAGTTGTACATTTCTTAAACTTTCACCAACACAAACACGCACGCTCACTTCAGATCATGGGAGGACGTCCAAAAATCACCACCCATTCTCTGACACTTTAACCGTTAACCTTGGTTCAAACATTTAACATCACACGCACACGCAGTGTATTTCAGAGAAATAATGAATTCAGATGTCACAATGATCGTTTACATGGATAAGGAGTCCTACTGAATCAATTACTGCCGTTTATATCTAACTAATGATTGTTTTTGTAAAAGTGTAACGTCGAGCCTCAGCAGGTTTCTCACTCCTTATGTGCTTCTGTATAAAACCTGGTTTTGCGCCAGCACTAATTGATTACGGCCATACCACCCTGAACACGCCCGATC
>NC_079423.1:7201466-7235767 GCF_026213295.1 Gadus chalcogrammus | reverse complement strand
AATACACTGCGTGTGCGTGTGATGTTAAATGTTTGAACCAAGGTTAACGGTTAAAGTGTCAGAGAATGGGTGGTGATTTTTTGACGTCCTCCCATGATCTGAAGTGAGCGTGCGTGTTTGTGTTGGTGAAAGTTTAAGAAATGTACAACTGTCGGTTCAGCTCTCTGGTGCTCCCTGCTGGCAGTATCACTATACTGTCCTCATGTTTCACAAAAATAGTTTTGAGAGACGTTGTCAGTTTTTGTATGTTGCTTAAATCCTCCAAAGCGGTTGGCAGTAAACATCAGGTCACGGTACGCCACGGTAGGCCACGGAGTCAATGAGCTCGAGTTGAAAAAGAAAAAGCTTACAGCACCTGGTATTCCCAGGCGGTCTCCCATCCAAGTACTAACCAGGCCCGACCCTGCTTAGCTTCCGAGATCAGACGAGATCGGGCGTGTTCAGGGTGGTATGGCCGTAAGCAATTAGTGCAGGCGCAAAACCAGGTTTTATACAGTAGCACATAAGGAGTGAGAAAGCTGCTGAGGCTCGACGTTACACTTTTACAAAAACAATCATTAGTTAGATATAAACGGCAGTAATTGATTCAGTAGGACTCCTTATCCATGTAAACGATCATTGTGACATCTGAATTCATTAATTATCTGAAATACACTGCGTGTGCGTGTGATGTTAAATGTTTGAACCAAGGTTAACGGTTAAAGTGTCAGAGAATGGGTGGTGATTTTTTGACGTCCTCCCATGATCTGAAGTGAGCGTGCGTGTTTGTGTTGGTGAAAGTTTAAGAAATGTACAACTGTCGGTTCAGCTCTCTGGTGCTCCCTGCTGGCAGTATCACTATACTGTCCTCATGTTTCACAAAAATAGTTTTGAGAGACGTTGTCAGTTTTTGTATGTTGCTTAAATCCTCCAAAGCGGTTGGCAGTAAACATCAGGTCACGGTACGCCACGGTAGGCCACGGAGGCAATGAGCTCGAGTTGAAAAAGAAAAAGCTTACAGCACCTGGTATTCCCAGGCGGTCTCCCATCCAAGTACTAACCAGGCCCGACCCTGCTTAGCTTCCGAGATCAGACGAGATCGGGCGTGTTCAGGGTGGTATGGCCGTAAGCAATTAGTGCAGGCGCAAAACCAGGTTTTATACAGTAGCACATAAGGAGTGAGAAAGCTGCTGAGGCTCGACGTTACACTTTTACAAAAACAATCATTAGTTAGATATAAACGGCAGTAATTGATTCAGTAGGACTCCTTATCCATGTAAACGATCATTGTGACATCTGAATTCATTAATTATCTGAAATACACTGCGTGTGCGTGTGATGTTAAATGTTTGAACCAAGGTTAACGGTTAAAGTGTCAGAGAATGGGTGGTGATTTTTTGACGTCCTCCCATGATCTGAAGTGAGCGTGCGTGTTTGTGTTGGTGAAAGTTTAAGAAATGTACAACTGTCGGTTCAGCTCTCTGGTGCTCCCTGCTGGCAGTATCACTATACTGTCCTCATGTTTCACAAAAATAGTTTTGAGAGACGTTGTCAGTTTTTGTATGTTGCTTAAATCCTCCAAAGCGGTTGGCAGTAAACATCAGGTCACGGTACGCCACGGTAGGCCACGGAGTCAATGAGCTCGAGTTGAAAAAGAAAAAGCTTACAGCACCTGGTATTCCCAGGCGGTCTCCCATCCAAGTACTAACCAGGCCCGACCCTGCTTAGCTTCCGAGATCAGACGAGATCGGGCGTGTTCAGGGTGGTATGGCCGTAAGCAATTAGTGCAGGCGCAAAACCAGGTTTTATACAGTAGCACATAAGGAGTGAGAAAGCTGCTGAGGCTCGACGTTACACTTTTACAAAAACAATCATTAGTTAGATATAAACGGCAGTAATTGATTCAGTAGGACTCCTTATCCATGTAAACGATCATTGTGACATCTGAATTCATTAATTATCTGAAATACACTGCGTGTGCGTGTGATGTTAAATGTTTGAACCAAGGTTAACGGTTAAAGTGTCAGAGAATGGGTGGTGATTTTTTGACGTCCTCCCATGATCTGAAGTGAGCGTGCGTGTTTGTGTTGGTGAAAGTTTAAGAAATGTACAACTGTCGGTTCAGCTCTCTGGTGCTCCCTGCTGGCAGTATCACTATACTGTCCTCATGTTTCACAAAAATAGTTTTGAGAGACGTTGTCAGTTTTTGTATGTTGCTTAAATCCTCCAAAGCGGTTGGCAGTAAACATCAGGTCACGGTACGCCACGGTAGGCCACGGAGTCAATGAGCTCGAGTTGAAAAAGAAAAAGCTTACAGCACCTGGTATTCCCAGGCGGTCTCCCATCCAAGTACTAACCAGGCCCGACCCTGCTTAGCTTCCGAGATCAGACGAGATCGGGCGTGTTCAGGGTGGTATGGCCGTAAGCAATTAGTGCAGGCGCAAAACCAGGTTTTATACAGTAGCACATAAGGAGTGAGAAAGCTGCTGAGGCTCGACGTTACACTCTTACAAAAACAATCATTAGTTAGATATAAACGGCAGTAATTGATTCAGTAGGACTCCTTATCCATGTAAACGATCATTGTGACATCTGAATTCATTAATTATCTGAAATACACTGCGTGTGCGTGTGATGTTAAATGTTTGAACCAAGGTTAACGGTTAAAGTGTCAGAGAATGGGTGGTGATTTTTTGACGTCCTCCCATGATCTGAAGTGAGCGTGCGTGTTTGTGTTGGTGAAAGTTTAAGAAATGTACAACTGTCGGTTCAGCTCTCTGGTGCTCCCTGCTGGCAGTATCACTATACTGTCCTCATGTTTCACAAAAATAGTTTTGAGAGACGTTGTCAGTTTTTGTATGTTGCTTAAATCCTCCAAAGCGGTTGGCAGTAAACATCAGGTCACGGTACGCCACGGTAGGCCACGGAGTCAATGAGCTCGAGTTGAAAAAGAAAAAGCTTACAGCACCTGGTATTCCCAGGCGGTCTCCCATCCAAGTACTAACCAGGCCCGACCCTGCTTAGCTTCCGAGATCAGACGAGATCGGGCGTGTTCAGGGTGGTATGGCCGTAAGCAATTAGTGCAGGCGCAAAACCAGGTTTTATACAGTAGCACATAAGGAGTGAGAAAGCTGCTGAGGCTCGACGTTACACTTTTACAAAAACAATCATTAGTTAGATATAAACGGCAGTAATTGATTCAGTAGGACTCCTTATCCATGTAAACGATCATTGTGACATCTGAATTCATTAATTATCTGAAATACACTGCGTGTGCGTGTGATGTTAAATGTTTGAACCAAGGTTAACGGTTAAAGTGTCAGAGAATGGGTGGTGATTTTTTGACGTCCTCCCATGATCTGAAGTGAGCGTGCGTGTTTGTGTTGGTGAAAGTTTAAGAAATGTACAACTGTCGGTTCAGCTCTCTGGTGCTCCCTGCTGGCAGTATCACTATACTGTCCTCATGTTTCACAAAAATAGTTTTGAGAGACGTTGTCAGTTTTTGTATGTTGCTTAAATCCTCCAAAGCGGTTGGCAGTAAACATCAGGTCACGGTACGCCACGGTAGGCCACGGAGTCAATGAGCTCGAGTTGAAAAAGAAAAAGCTTACAGCACCTGGTATTCCCAGGCGGTCTCCCATCCAAGTACTAACCAGGCCCGACCCTGCTTAGCTTCCGAGATCAGACGAGATCGGGCGTGTTCAGGGTGGTATGGCCGTAAGCAATTAGTGCAGGCGCAAAACCAGGTTTTATACAGTAGCACATAAGGAGTGAGAAAGCTGCTGAGGCTCGACGTTACACTCTTACAAAAACAATCATTAGTTAGATATAAACGGCAGTAATTGATTCAGTAGGACTCCTTATCCATGTAAACGATCATTGTGACATCTGAATTCATTAATTATCTGAAATACACTGCGTGTGCGTGTGATGTTAAATGTTTGAACCAAGGTTAACGGTTAAAGTGTCAGAGAATGGGTGGTGATTTTTTGACGTCCTCCCATGATCTGAAGTGAGCGTGCGTGTTTGTGTTGGTGAAAGTTTAAGAAATGTACAACTGTCGGTTCAGCTCTCTGGTGCTCCCTGCTGGCAGTATCACTATACTGTCCTCATGTTTCACAAAAATAGTTTTGAGAGACGTTGTCAGTTTTTGTATGTTGCTTAAATCCTCCAAAGCGGTTGGCAGTAAACATCAGGTCACGGTACGCCACGGTAGGCCACGGAGTCAATGAGCTCGAGTTGAAAAAGAAAAAGCTTACAGCACCTGGTATTCCCAGGCGGTCTCCCATCCAAGTACTAACCAGGCCCGACCCTGCTTAGCTTCCGAGATCAGACGAGATCGGGCGTGTTCAGGGTGGTATGGCCGTAAGCAATTAGTGCAGGCGCAAAACCAGGTTTTATACAGTAGCACATAAGGAGTGAGAAAGCTGCTGAGGCTCGACGTTACACTCTTACAAAAACAATCATTAGTTAGATATAAACGGCAGTAATTGATTCAGTAGGACTCCTTATCCATGTAAACGATCATTGTGACATCTGAATTCATTAATTATCTGAAATACACTGCGTGTGCGTGTGATGTTAAATGTTTGAACCAAGGTTAACGGTTAAAGTGTCAGAGAATGGGTGGTGATTTTTTGACGTCCTCCCATGATCTGAAGTGAGCGTGCGTGTTTGTGTTGGTGAAAGTTTAAGAAATGTACAACTGTCGGTTCAGCTCTCTGGTGCTCCCTGCTGGCAGTATCACTATACTGTCCTCATGTTTCACAAAAATAGTTTTGAGAGACGTTGTCAGTTTTTGTATGTTGCTTAAATCCTCCAAAGCGGTTGGCAGTAAACATCAGGTCACGGTACGCCACGGTAGGCCACGGAGTCAATGAGCTCGAGTTGAAAAAGAAAAAGCTTACAGCACCTGGTATTCCCAGGCGGTCTCCCATCCAAGTACTAACCAGGCCCGACCCTGCTTAGCTTCCGAGATCAGACGAGATCGGGCGTGTTCAGGGTGGTATGGCCGTAAGCAATTAGTGCAGGCGCAAAACCAGGTTTTATACAGTAGCACATAAGGAGTGAGAAAGCTGCTGAGGCTCGACGTTACACTTTTACAAAAACAATCATTAGTTAGATATAAACGGCAGTAATTGATTCAGTAGGACTCCTTATCCATGTAAACGATCATTGTGACATCTGAATTCATTAATTATCTGAAATACACTGCGTGTGCGTGTGATGTTAAATGTTTGAACCAAGGTTAACGGTTAAAGTGTCAGAGAATGGGTGGTGATTTTTTGACGTCCTCCCATGATCTGAAGTGAGCGTGCGTGTTTGTGTTGGTGAAAGTTTAAGAAATGTACAACTGTCGGTTCAGCTCTCTGGTGCTCCCTGCTGGCAGTATCACTATACTGTCCTCATGTTTCACAAAAATAGTTTTGAGAGACGTTGTCAGTTTTTGTATGTTGCTTAAATCCTCCAAAGCGGTTGGCAGTAAACATCAGGTCACGGTACGCCACGGTAGGCCACGGAGTCAATGAGCTCGAGTTGAAAAAGAAAAAGCTTACAGCACCTGGTATTCCCAGGCGGTCTCCCATCCAAGTACTAACCAGGCCCGACCCTGCTTAGCTTCCGAGATCAGACGAGATCGGGCGTGTTCAGGGTGGTATGGCCGTAAGCAATTAGTGCAGGCGCAAAACCAGGTTTTATACAGTAGCACATAAGGAGTGAGAAAGCTGCTGAGGCTCGACGTTACACTTTTACAAAAACAATCATTAGTTAGATATAAACGGCAGTAATTGATTCAGTAGGACTCCTTATCCATGTAAACGATCATTGTGACATCTGAATTCATTAATTATCTGAAATACACTGCGTGTGCGTGTGATGTTAAATGTTTGAACCAAGGTTAACGGTTAAAGTGTCAGAGAATGGGTGGTGATTTTTTGACGTCCTCCCATGATCTGAAGTGAGCGTGCGTGTTTGTGTTGGTGAAAGTTTAAGAAATGTACAACTGTCGGTTCAGCTCTCTGGTGCTCCCTGCTGGCAGTATCACTATACTGTCCTCATGTTTCACAAAAATAGTTTTGAGAGACGTTGTCAGTTTTTGTATGTTGCTTAAATCCTCCAAAGCGGTTGGCAGTAAACATCAGGTCACGGTACGCCACGGTAGGCCACGGAGTCAATGAGCTCGAGTTGAAAAAGAAAAAGCTTACAGCACCTGGTATTCCCAGGCGGTCTCCCATCCAAGTACTAACCAGGCCCGACCCTGCTTAGCTTCCGAGATCAGACGAGATCGGGCGTGTTCAGGGTGGTATGGCCGTAAGCAATTAGTGCAGGCGCAAAACCAGGTTTTATACAGTAGCACATAAGGAGTGAGAAAGCTGCTGAGGCTCGACGTTACACTTTTACAAAAACAATCATTAGTTAGATATAAACGGCAGTAATTGATTCAGTAGGACTCCTTATCCATGTAAACGATCATTGTGACATCTGAATTCATTAATTATCTGAAATACACTGCGTGTGCGTGTGATGTTAAATGTTTGAACCAAGGTTAACGGTTAAAGTGTCAGAGAATGGGTGGTGATTTTTTGACGTCCTCCCATGATCTGAAGTGAGCGTGCGTGTTTGTGTTGGTGAAAGTTTAAGAAATGTACAACTGTCGGTTCAGCTCTCTGGTGCTCCCTGCTGGCAGTATCACTATACTGTCCTCATGTTTCACAAAAATAGTTTTGAGAGACGTTGTCAGTTTTTGTATGTTGCTTAAATCCTCCAAAGCGGTTGGCAGTAAACATCAGGTCACGGTACGCCACGGTAGGCCACGGAGTCAATGAGCTCGAGTTGAAAAAGAAAAAGCTTACAGCACCTGGTATTCCCAGGCGGTCTCCCATCCAAGTACTAACCAGGCCCGACCCTGCTTAGCTTCCGAGATCAGACGAGATCGGGCGTGTTCAGGGTGGTATGGCCGTAAGCAATTAGTGCAGGCGCAAAACCAGGTTTTATACAGTAGCACATAAGGAGTGAGAAAGCTGCTGAGGCTCGACGTTACACTTTTACAAAAACAATCATTAGTTAGATATAAACGGCAGTAATTGATTCAGTAGGACTCCTTATCCATGTAAACGATCATTGTGACATCTGAATTCATTAATTATCTGAAATACACTGCGTGTGCGTGTGATGTTAAATGTTTGAACCAAGGTTAACGGTTAAAGTGTCAGAGAATGGGTGGTGATTTTTTGACGTCCTCCCATGATCTGAAGTGAGCGTGCGTGTTTGTGTTGGTGAAAGTTTAAGAAATGTACAACTGTCGGTTCAGCTCTCTGGTGCTCCCTGCTGGCAGTATCACTATACTGTCCTCATGTTTCACAAAAATAGTTTTGAGAGACGTTGTCAGTTTTTGTATGTTGCTTAAATCCTCCAAAGCGGTTGGCAGTAAACATCAGGTCACGGTACGCCACGGTAGGCCACGGAGTCAATGAGCTCGAGTTGAAAAAGAAAAAGCTTACAGCACCTGGTATTCCCAGGCGGTCTCCCATCCAAGTACTAACCAGGCCCGACCCTGCTTAGCTTCCGAGATCAGACGAGATCGGGCGTGTTCAGGGTGGTATGGCCGTAAGCAATTAGTGCAGGCGCAAAACCAGGTTTTATACAGTAGCACATAAGGAGTGAGAAAGCTGCTGAGGCTCGACGTTACACTTTTACAAAAACAATCATTAGTTAGATATAAACGGCAGTAATTGATTCAGTAGGACTCCTTATCCATGTAAACGATCATTGTGACATCTGAATTCATTAATTATCTGAAATACACTGCGTGTGCGTGTGATGTTAAATGTTTGAACCAAGGTTAACGGTTAAAGTGTCAGAGAATGGGTGGTGATTTTTTGACGTCCTCCCATGATCTGAAGTGAGCGTGCGTGTTTGTGTTGGTGAAAGTTTAAGAAATGTACAACTGTCGGTTCAGCTCTCTGGTGCTCCCTGCTGGCAGTATCACTATACTGTCCTCATGTTTCACAAAAATAGTTTTGAGAGACGTTGTCAGTTTTTGTATGTTGCTTAAATCCTCCAAAGCGGTTGGCAGTAAACATCAGGTCACGGTACGCCACGGTAGGCCACGGAGTCAATGAGCTCGAGTTGAAAAAGAAAAAGCTTACAGCACCTGGTATTCCCAGGCGGTCTCCCATCCAAGTACTAACCAGGCCCGACCCTGCTTAGCTTCCGAGATCAGACGAGATCGGGCGTGTTCAGGGTGGTATGGCCGTAAGCAATTAGTGCAGGCGCAAAACCAGGTTTTATACAGTAGCACATAAGGAGTGAGAAAGCTGCTGAGGCTCGACGTTACACTTTTACAAAAACAATCATTAGTTAGATATAAACGGCAGTAATTGATTCAGTAGGACTCCTTATCCATGTAAACGATCATTGTGACATCTGAATTCATTAATTATCTGAAATACACTGCGTGTGCGTGTGATGTTAAATGTTTGAACCAAGGTTAACGGTTAAAGTGTCAGAGAATGGGTGGTGATTTTTTGACGTCCTCCCATGATCTGAAGTGAGCGTGCGTGTTTGTGTTGGTGAAAGTTTAAGAAATGTACAACTGTCGGTTCAGCTCTCTGGTGCTCCCTGCTGGCAGTATCACTATACTGTCCTCATGTTTCACAAAAATAGTTTTGAGAGACGTTGTCAGTTTTTGTATGTTGCTTAAATCCTCCAAAGCGGTTGGCAGTAAACATCAGGTCACGGTACGCCACGGTAGGCCACGGAGTCAATGAGCTCGAGTTGAAAAAGAAAAAGCTTACAGCACCTGGTATTCCCAGGCGGTCTCCCATCCAAGTACTAACCAGGCCCGACCCTGCTTAGCTTCCGAGATCAGACGAGATCGGGCGTGTTCAGGGTGGTATGGCCGTAAGCAATTAGTGCAGGCGCAAAACCAGGTTTTATACAGTAGCACATAAGGAGTGAGAAAGCTGCTGAGGCTCGACGTTACACTTTTACAAAAACAATCATTAGTTAGATATAAACGGCAGTAATTGATTCAGTAGGACTCCTTATCCATGTAAACGATCATTGTGACATCTGAATTCATTAATTATCTGAAATACACTGCGTGTGCGTGTGATGTTAAATGTTTGAACCAAGGTTAACGGTTAAAGTGTCAGAGAATGGGTGGTGATTTTTTGACGTCCTCCCATGATCTGAAGTGAGCGTGCGTGTTTGTGTTGGTGAAAGTTTAAGAAATGTACAACTGTCGGTTCAGCTCTCTGGTGCTCCCTGCTGGCAGTATCACTATACTGTCCTCATGTTTCACAAAAATAGTTTTGAGAGACGTTGTCAGTTTTTGTATGTTGCTTAAATCCTCCAAAGCGGTTGGCAGTAAACATCAGGTCACGGTACGCCACGGTAGGCCACGGAGTCAATGAGCTCGAGTTGAAAAAGAAAAAGCTTACAGCACCTGGTATTCCCAGGCGGTCTCCCATCCAAGTACTAACCAGGCCCGACCCTGCTTAGCTTCCGAGATCAGACGAGATCGGGCGTGTTCAGGGTGGTATGGCCGTAAGCAATTAGTGCAGGCGCAAAACCAGGTTTTATACAGTAGCACATAAGGAGTGAGAAAGCTGCTGAGGCTCGACGTTACACTTTTACAAAAACAATCATTAGTTAGATATAAACGGCAGTAATTGATTCAGTAGGACTCCTTATCCATGTAAACGATCATTGTGACATCTGAATTCATTAATTATCTGAAATACACTGCGTGTGCGTGTGATGTTAAATGTTTGAACCAAGGTTAACGGTTAAAGTGTCAGAGAATGGGTGGTGATTTTTTGACGTCCTCCCATGATCTGAAGTGAGCGTGCGTGTTTGTGTTGGTGAAAGTTTAAGAAATGTACAACTGTCGGTTCAGCTCTCTGGTGCTCCCTGCTGGCAGTATCACTATACTGTCCTCATGTTTCACAAAAATAGTTTTGAGAGACGTTGTCAGTTTTTGTATGTTGCTTAAATCCTCCAAAGCGGTTGGCAGTAAACATCAGGTCACGGTACGCCACGGTAGGCCACGGAGGCAATGAGCTCGAGTTGAAAAAGAAAAGCTTACAGCACCTGGTATTCCCAGGCGGTCTCCCATCCAAGTACTAACCAGGCCCGACCCTGCTTAGCTTCCGAGATCAGACGAGATCGGGCGTGTTCAGGGTGGTATGGCCGTAAGCAATTAGTGCAGGCGCAAAACCAGGTTTTATACAGTAGCACATAAGGAGTGAGAAAGCTGCTGAGGCTCGACGTTACACTTTTACAAAAACAATCATTAGTTAGATATAAACGGCAGTAATTGATTCAGTAGGACTCCTTATCCATGTAAACGATCATTGTGACATCTGAATTCATTAATTATCTGAAATACACTGCGTGTGCGTGTGATGTTAAATGTTTGAACCAAGGTTAACGGTTAAAGTGTCAGAGAATGGGTGGTGATTTTTTGACGTCCTCCCATGATCTGAAGTGAGCGTGCGTGTTTGTGTTGGTGAAAGTTTAAGAAATGTACAACTGTCGGTTCAGCTCTCTGGTGCTCCCTGCTGGCAGTATCACTATACTGTCCTCATGTTTCACAAAAATAGTTTTGAGAGACGTTGTCAGTTTTTGTATGTTGCTTAAATCCTCCAAAGCGGTTGGCAGTAAACATCAGGTCACGGTACGCCACGGTAGGCCACGGAGTCAATGAGCTCGAGTTGAAAAAGAAAAAGCTTACAGCACCTGGTATTCCCAGGCGGTCTCCCATCCAAGTACTAACCAGGCCCGACCCTGCTTAGCTTCCGAGATCAGACGAGATCGGGCGTGTTCAGGGTGGTATGGCCGTAAGCAATTAGTGCAGGCGCAAAACCAGGTTTTATACAGTAGCACATAAGGAGTGAGAAAGCTGCTGAGGCTCGACGTTACACTTTTACAAAAACAATCATTAGTTAGATATAAACGGCAGTAATTGATTCAGTAGGACTCCTTATCCATGTAAACGATCATTGTGACATCTGAATTCATTAATTATCTGAAATACACTGCGTGTGCGTGTGATGTTAAATGTTTGAACCAAGGTTAACGGTTAAAGTGTCAGAGAATGGGTGGTGATTTTTTGACGTCCTCCCATGATCTGAAGTGAGCGTGCGTGTTTGTGTTGGTGAAAGTTTAAGAAATGTACAACTGTCGGTTCAGCTCTCTGGTGCTCCCTGCTGGCAGTATCACTATACTGTCCTCATGTTTCACAAAAATAGTTTTGAGAGACGTTGTCAGTTTTTGTATGTTGCTTAAATCCTCCAAAGCGGTTGGCAGTAAACATCAGGTCACGGTACGCCACGGTAGGCCACGGAGTCAATGAGCTCGAGTTGAAAAAGAAAAAGCTTACAGCACCTGGTATTCCCAGGCGGTCTCCCATCCAAGTACTAACCAGGCCCGACCCTGCTTAGCTTCCGAGATCAGACGAGATCGGGCGTGTTCAGGGTGGTATGGCCGTAAGCAATTAGTGCAGGCGCAAAACCAGGTTTTATACAGTAGCACATAAGGAGTGAGAAAGCTGCTGAGGCTCGACGTTACACTCTTACAAAAACAATCATTAGTTAGATATAAACGGCAGTAATTGATTCAGTAGGACTCCTTATCCATGTAAACGATCATTGTGACATCTGAATTCATTAATTATCTGAAATACACTGCGTGTGCGTGTGATGTTAAATGTTTGAACCAAGGTTAACGGTTAAAGTGTCAGAGAATGGGTGGTGATTTTTTGACGTCCTCCCATGATCTGAAGTGAGCGTGCGTGTTTGTGTTGGTGAAAGTTTAAGAAATGTACAACTGTCGGTTCAGCTCTCTGGTGCTCCCTGCTGGCAGTATCACTATACTGTCCTCATGTTTCACAAAAATAGTTTTGAGAGACGTTGTCAGTTTTTGTATGTTGCTTAAATCCTCCAAAGCGGTTGGCAGTAAACATCAGGTCACGGTACGCCACGGTAGGCCACGGAGTCAATGAGCTCGAGTTGAAAAAGAAAAAGCTTACAGCACCTGGTATTCCCAGGCGGTCTCCCATCCAAGTACTAACCAGGCCCGACCCTGCTTAGCTTCCGAGATCAGACGAGATCGGGCGTGTTCAGGGTGGTATGGCCGTAAGCAATTAGTGCAGGCGCAAAACCAGGTTTTATACAGTAGCACATAAGGAGTGAGAAAGCTGCTGAGGCTCGACGTTACACTTTTACAAAAACAATCATTAGTTAGATATAAACGGCAGTAATTGATTCAGTAGGACTCCTTATCCATGTAAACGATCATTGTGACATCTGAATTCATTAATTATCTGAAATACACTGCGTGTGCGTGTGATGTTAAATGTTTGAACCAAGGTTAACGGTTAAAGTGTCAGAGAATGGGTGGTGATTTTTTGACGTCCTCCCATGATCTGAAGTGAGCGTGCGTGTTTGTGTTGGTGAAAGTTTAAGAAATGTACAACTGTCGGTTCAGCTCTCTGGTGCTCCCTGCTGGCAGTATCACTATACTGTCCTCATGTTTCACAAAAATAGTTTTGAGAGACGTTGTCAGTTTTTGTATGTTGCTTAAATCCTCCAAAGCGGTTGGCAGTAAACATCAGGTCACGGTACGCCACGGTAGGCCACGGAGTCAATGAGCTCGAGTTGAAAAAGAAAAAGCTTACAGCACCTGGTATTCCCAGGCGGTCTCCCATCCAAGTACTAACCAGGCCCGACCCTGCTTAGCTTCCGAGATCAGACGAGATCGGGCGTGTTCAGGGTGGTATGGCCGTAAGCAATTAGTGCAGGCGCAAAACCAGGTTTTATACAGTAGCACATAAGGAGTGAGAAAGCTGCTGAGGCTCGACGTTACACTTTTACAAAAACAATCATTAGTTAGATATAAACGGCAGTAATTGATTCAGTAGGACTCCTTATCCATGTAAACGATCATTGTGACATCTGAATTCATTAATTATCTGAAATACACTGCGTGTGCGTGTGATGTTAAATGTTTGAACCAAGGTTAACGGTTAAAGTGTCAGAGAATGGGTGGTGATTTTTTGACGTCCTCCCATGATCTGAAGTGAGCGTGCGTGTTTGTGTTGGTGAAAGTTTAAGAAATGTACAACTGTCGGTTCAGCTCTCTGGTGCTCCCTGCTGGCAGTATCACTATACTGTCCTCATGTTTCACAAAAATAGTTTTGAGAGACGTTGTCAGTTTTTGTATGTTGCTTAAATCCTCCAAAGCGGTTGGCAGTAAACATCAGGTCACGGTACGCCACGGTAGGCCACGGAGTCAATGAGCTCGAGTTGAAAAAGAAAAAGCTTACAGCACCTGGTATTCCCAGGCGGTCTCCCATCCAAGTACTAACCAGGCCCGACCCTGCTTAGCTTCCGAGATCAGACGAGATCGGGCGTGTTCAGGGTGGTATGGCCGTAAGCAATTAGTGCAGGCGCAAAACCAGGTTTTATACAGTAGCACATAAGGAGTGAGAAAGCTGCTGAGGCTCGACGTTACACTTTTACAAAAACAATCATTAGTTAGATATAAACGGCAGTAATTGATTCAGTAGGACTCCTTATCCATGTAAACGATCATTGTGACATCTGAATTCATTAATTATCTGAAATACACTGCGTGTGCGTGTGATGTTAAATGTTTGAACCAAGGTTAACGGTTAAAGTGTCAGAGAATGGGTGGTGATTTTTTGACGTCCTCCCATGATCTGAAGTGAGCGTGCGTGTTTGTGTTGGTGAAAGTTTAAGAAATGTACAACTGTCGGTTCAGCTCTCTGGTGCTCCCTGCTGGCAGTATCACTATACTGTCCTCATGTTTCACAAAAATAGTTTTGAGAGACGTTGTCAGTTTTTGTATGTTGCTTAAATCCTCCAAAGCGGTTGGCAGTAAACATCAGGTCACGGTACGCCACGGTAGGCCACGGAGTCAATGAGCTCGAGTTGAAAAAGAAAAAGCTTACAGCACCTGGTATTCCCAGGCGGTCTCCCATCCAAGTACTAACCAGGCCCGACCCTGCTTAGCTTCCGAGATCAGACGAGATCGGGCGTGTTCAGGGTGGTATGGCCGTAAGCAATTAGTGCAGGCGCAAAACCAGGTTTTATACAGTAGCACATAAGGAGTGAGAAAGCTGCTGAGGCTCGACGTTACACTTTTACAAAAACAATCATTAGTTAGATATAAACGGCAGTAATTGATTCAGTAGGACTCCTTATCCATGTAAACGATCATTGTGACATCTGAATTCATTAATTATCTGAAATACACTGCGTGTGCGTGTGATGTTAAATGTTTGAACCAAGGTTAACGGTTAAAGTGTCAGAGAATGGGTGGTGATTTTTTGACGTCCTCCCATGATCTGAAGTGAGCGTGCGTGTTTGTGTTGGTGAAAGTTTAAGAAATGTACAACTGTCGGTTCAGCTCTCTGGTGCTCCCTGCTGGCAGTATCACTATACTGTCCTCATGTTTCACAAAAATAGTTTTGAGAGACGTTGTCAGTTTTTGTATGTTGCTTAAATCCTCCAAAGCGGTTGGCAGTAAACATCAGGTCACGGTACGCCACGGTAGGCCACGGAGTCAATGAGCTCGAGTTGAAAAAGAAAAAGCTTACAGCACCTGGTATTCCCAGGCGGTCTCCCATCCAAGTACTAACCAGGCCCGACCCTGCTTAGCTTCCGAGATCAGACGAGATCGGGCGTGTTCAGGGTGGTATGGCCGTAAGCAATTAGTGCAGGCGCAAAACCAGGTTTTATACAGTAGCACATAAGGAGTGAGAAAGCTGCTGAGGCTCGACGTTACACTCTTACAAAAACAATCATTAGTTAGATATAAACGGCAGTAATTGATTCAGTAGGACTCCTTATCCATGTAAACGATCATTGTGACATCTGAATTCATTAATTATCTGAAATACACTGCGTGTGCGTGTGATGTTAAATGTTTGAACCAAGGTTAACGGTTAAAGTGTCAGAGAATGGGTGGTGATTTTTTGACGTCCTCCCATGATCTGAAGTGAGCGTGCGTGTTTGTGTTGGTGAAAGTTTAAGAAATGTACAACTGTCGGTTCAGCTCTCTGGTGCTCCCTGCTGGCAGTATCACTATACTGTCCTCATGTTTCACAAAAATAGTTTTGAGAGACGTTGTCAGTTTTTGTATGTTGCTTAAATCCTCCAAAGCGGTTGGCAGTAAACATCAGGTCACGGTACGCCACGGTAGGCCACGGAGTCAATGAGCTCGAGTTGAAAAAGAAAAAGCTTACAGCACCTGGTATTCCCAGGCGGTCTCCCATCCAAGTACTAACCAGGCCCGACCCTGCTTAGCTTCCGAGATCAGACGAGATCGGGCGTGTTCAGGGTGGTATGGCCGTAAGCAATTAGTGCAGGCGCAAAACCAGGTTTTATACAGTAGCACATAAGGAGTGAGAAAGCTGCTGAGGCTCGACGTTACACTTTTACAAAAACAATCATTAGTTAGATATAAACGGCAGTAATTGATTCAGTAGGACTCCTTATCCATGTAAACGATCATTGTGACATCTGAATTCATTAATTATCTGAAATACACTGCGTGTGCGTGTGATGTTAAATGTTTGAACCAAGGTTAACGGTTAAAGTGTCAGAGAATGGGTGGTGATTTTTTGACGTCCTCCCATGATCTGAAGTGAGCGTGCGTGTTTGTGTTGGTGAAAGTTTAAGAAATGTACAACTGTCGGTTCAGCTCTCTGGTGCTCCCTGCTGGCAGTATCACTATACTGTCCTCATGTTTCACAAAAATAGTTTTGAGAGACGTTGTCAGTTTTTGTATGTTGCTTAAATCCTCCAAAGCGGTTGGCAGTAAACATCAGGTCACGGTACGCCACGGTAGGCCACGGAGTCAATGAGCTCGAGTTGAAAAAGAAAAAGCTTACAGCACCTGGTATTCCCAGGCGGTCTCCCATCCAAGTACTAACCAGGCCCGACCCTGCTTAGCTTCCGAGATCAGACGAGATCGGGCGTGTTCAGGGTGGTATGGCCGTAAGCAATTAGTGCAGGCGCAAAACCAGGTTTTATACAGTAGCACATAAGGAGTGAGAAAGCTGCTGAGGCTCGACGTTACACTTTTACAAAAACAATCATTAGTTAGATATAAACGGCAGTAATTGATTCAGTAGGACTCCTTATCCATGTAAACGATCATTGTGACATCTGAATTCATTAATTATCTGAAATACACTGCGTGTGCGTGTGATGTTAAATGTTTGAACCAAGGTTAACGGTTAAAGTGTCAGAGAATGGGTGGTGATTTTTTGACGTCCTCCCATGATCTGAAGTGAGCGTGCGTGTTTGTGTTGGTGAAAGTTTAAGAAATGTACAACTGTCGGTTCAGCTCTCTGGTGCTCCCTGCTGGCAGTATCACTATACTGTCCTCATGTTTCACAAAAATAGTTTTGAGAGACGTTGTCAGTTTTTGTATGTTGCTTAAATCCTCCAAAGCGGTTGGCAGTAAACATCAGGTCACGGTACGCCACGGTAGGCCACGGAGTCAATGAGCTCGAGTTGAAAAAGAAAAAGCTTACAGCACCTGGTATTCCCAGGCGGTCTCCCATCCAAGTACTAACCAGGCCCGACCCTGCTTAGCTTCCGAGATCAGACGAGATCGGGCGTGTTCAGGGTGGTATGGCCGTAAGCAATTAGTGCAGGCGCAAAACCAGGTTTTATACAGTAGCACATAAGGAGTGAGAAAGCTGCTGAGGCTCGACGTTACACTTTTACAAAAACAATCATTAGTTAGATATAAACGGCAGTAATTGATTCAGTAGGACTCCTTATCCATGTAAACGATCATTGTGACATCTGAATTCATTAATTATCTGAAATACACTGCGTGTGCGTGTGATGTTAAATGTTTGAACCAAGGTTAACGGTTAAAGTGTCAGAGAATGGGTGGTGATTTTTTGACGTCCTCCCATGATCTGAAGTGAGCGTGCGTGTTTGTGTTGGTGAAAGTTTAAGAAATGTACAACTGTCGGTTCAGCTCTCTGGTGCTCCCTGCTGGCAGTATCACTATACTGTCCTCATGTTTCACAAAAATAGTTTTGAGAGACGTTGTCAGTTTTTGTATGTTGCTTAAATCCTCCAAAGCGGTTGGCAGTAAACATCAGGTCACGGTACGCCACGGTAGGCCACGGAGTCAATGAGCTCGAGTTGAAAAAGAAAAAGCTTACAGCACCTGGTATTCCCAGGCGGTCTCCCATCCAAGTACTAACCAGGCCCGACCCTGCTTAGCTTCCGAGATCAGACGAGATCGGGCGTGTTCAGGGTGGTATGGCCGTAAGCAATTAGTGCAGGCGCAAAACCAGGTTTTATACAGTAGCACATAAGGAGTGAGAAAGCTGCTGAGGCTCGACGTTACACTTTTACAAAAACAATCATTAGTTAGATATAAACGGCAGTAATTGATTCAGTAGGACTCCTTATCCATGTAAACGATCATTGTGACATCTGAATTCATTAATTATCTGAAATACACTGCGTGTGCGTGTGATGTTAAATGTTTGAACCAAGGTTAACGGTTAAAGTGTCAGAGAATGGGTGGTGATTTTTTGACGTCCTCCCATGATCTGAAGTGAGCGTGCGTGTTTGTGTTGGTGAAAGTTTAAGAAATGTACAACTGTCGGTTCAGCTCTCTGGTGCTCCCTGCTGGCAGTATCACTATACTGTCCTCATGTTTCACAAAAATAGTTTTGAGAGACGTTGTCAGTTTTTGTATGTTGCTTAAATCCTCCAAAGCGGTTGGCAGTAAACATCAGGTCACGGTACGCCACGGAGTCAATGAGCTCGAGTTGAAAAAGAAAAAGCTTACAGCACCTGGTATTCCCAGGCGGTCTCCCATCCAAGTACTAACCAGGCCCGACCCTGCTTAGCTTCCGAGATCAGACGAGATCGGGCGTGTTCAGGGTGGTATGGCCGTAAGCAATTAGTGCAGGCGCAAAACCAGGTTTTATACAGTAGCACATAAGGAGTGAGAAAGCTGCTGAGGCTCGACGTTACACTCTTACAAAAACAATCATTAGTTAGATATAAACGGCAGTAATTGATTCAGTAGGACTCCTTATCCATGTAAACGATCATTGTGACATCTGAATTCATTAATTATCTGAAATACACTGCGTGTGCGTGTGATGTTAAATGTTTGAACCAAGGTTAACGGTTAAAGTGTCAGAGAATGGGTGGTGATTTTTTGACGTCCTCCCATGATCTGAAGTGAGCGTGCGTGTTTGTGTTGGTGAAAGTTTAAGAAATGTACAACTGTCGGTTCAGCTCTCTGGTGCTCCCTGCTGGCAGTATCACTATACTGTCCTCATGTTTCACAAAAATAGTTTTGAGAGACGTTGTCAGTTTT
Organism: Gadus chalcogrammus; assembly: GCF_026213295.1. Taxonomy (NCBI): domain Eukaryota; kingdom Metazoa; phylum Chordata; class Actinopteri; order Gadiformes; family Gadidae; genus Gadus; species Gadus chalcogrammus. The sequence goes on along the minus strand of NC_079423.1, from coordinate 7,217,392 downwards.
TGTATGTTGCTTAAATCCTCCAAAGCGGTTGGCAGTAAACATCAGGTCACGGTACGCCACGGTAGGCCACGGAGTCAATGAGCTCGAGTTGAAAAAGAAAAAGCTTACAGCACCTGGTATTCCCAGGCGGTCTCCCATCCAAGTACTAACCAGGCCCGACCCTGCTTAGCTTCCGAGATCAGACGAGATCGGGCGTGTTCAGGGTGGTATGGCCGTAAGCAATTAGTGCAGGCGCAAAACCAGGTTTTATACAGTAGCACATAAGGAGTGAGAAAGCTGCTGAGGCTCGACGTTACACTCTTACAAAAACAATCATTAGTTAGATATAAACGGCAGTAATTGATTCAGTAGGACTCCTTATCCATGTAAACGATCATTGTGACATCTGAATTCATTAATTATCTGAAATACACTGCGTGTGCGTGTGATGTTAAATGTTTGAACCAAGGTTAACGGTTAAAGTGTCAGAGAATGGGTGGTGATTTTTTGACGTCCTCCCATGATCTGAAGTGAGCGTGCGTGTTTGTGTTGGTGAAAGTTTAAGAAATGTACAACTGTCGGTTCAGCTCTCTGGTGCTCCCTGCTGGCAGTATCACTATACTGTCCTCATGTTTCACAAAAATAGTTTTGAGAGACGTTGTCAGTTTTTGTATGTTGCTTAAATCCTCCAAAGCGGTTGGCAGTAAACATCAGGTCACGGTACGCCACGGTAGGCCACGGAGTCAATGAGCTCGAGTTGAAAAAGAAAAAGCTTACAGCACCTGGTATTCCCAGGCGGTCTCCCATCCAAGTACTAACCAGGCCCGACCCTGCTTAGCTTCCGAGATCAGACGAGATCGGGCGTGTTCAGGGTGGTATGGCCGTAAGCAATTAGTGCAGGCGCAAAACCAGGTTTTATACAGTAGCACATAAGGAGTGAGAAAGCTGCTGAGGCTCGACGTTACACTTTTACAAAAACAATCATTAGTTAGATATAAACGGCAGTAATTGATTCAGTAGGACTCCTTATCCATGTAAACGATCATTGTGACATCTGAATTCATTAATTATCTGAAATACACTGCGTGTGCGTGTGATGTTAAATGTTTGAACCAAGGTTAACGGTTAAAGTGTCAGAGAATGGGTGGTGATTTTTTGACGTCCTCCCATGATCTGGGCCCCGTTTCCCGAAAGCATCGTTAGCCTAAGTGGATCGTGAAGTGCGTCGTAAGGGCATCGTAGAGTTTTCACCGCGTTTCCCGAAAGCATCGTGGGGAACGAACGTCTTGAAAACGCTCGTAGCTAACGAGTACTCCAGGGGTGCTCGTAGGACGCTAAGAGCATCGTCAGCTATAGCCTCAGTGGCGACACCATCGGACATTCCGTCTATTGGATGCGTTTTATTAAAACGCATTGCGCCTTTATGTTCTTAGTTTGGTAATTAATAAAGATTATTAATTTATTTATTAATAAAGATGTTAAAATGGCCAAAATAAAACGGGACAGTCCAGAAAATGTTTGCGCAGGCAGGGCACTCAAAATGTGTGAGAGAAAGTGGGGGGATTTGTGCAGACTGACATAGGCTACTCATAAAACGTAGCATAAAATAATGTAAAAATTAAATTAAATTAAAAAAAATTAAAATAAAGAAATAAAATAAATTATAAAAAACAAGCAAAGGAGCAGGCAAAAGGCTGGGATATGGTGGGGATTGGTCACGTTGACGGGAATGTTTAGTGACATGTGGGAGGGTGGAGGGGGTTAAAAAAAAGTCTCAATCACTCTTCGACGCGCATGAAAACCAGCCGCGTAGTTATGAGGGAGGCCGTCCTCACACCGATCTTCCTCGTCGTCATCGTCCTCAGCGTCCTCCGGTTCAAGCAATGCCACCCCAGCCTTAGCTGCAATGTTGTGCAACATAGCCGTCACACATATCACGGCGCATGACTTGGCCGGCGAAAACTGGAGCCCTCCGCCTGACTTGTGATGAAGGCATCTAATATAGCGCAACTTCCACCTCCCGATCGTGCGCTCAACGATGCACCGGGCCAGACGGTGGGCTTCGTTGTATTCCTCATCAATACATACCTTACCCTATTTCCGGAGGGGCTTTTATAGCCAATCAAATGATCAATCAAGGAAACCCTTATGCGGAATCAGATTAAGTCGGCTCTCTTTGCTGCGCAAAGCATGTTTCAGAAATCAGCCCATTAAGATAAATGTAGTTGTCACACAAGCAATTTTTAATTTTTTGTCATATGGAATTATTTCAGGGGGGAAAATGCCGTGAAACGCACAGTGCATTCAGGATTAGGACTGATATATGTCGGTTTAAGCCTAATCAATTGTGTTTTAATGTCTTGCTATAGCATTCATCTAATTGCAGTCTATTTTTTTCGGAGGCTACTCTGCTGTTGTCCTTGATGGGGATTTATTTTAACCCTTTTTAACACAATTTTCCTGCGACATTCCTGCGTCTCCCCCTCCTACGGAGCCCATTTCAGCACCGTGTCAGTAGACAGTTACAATCCTACGACGTCGTGAGTGCAGCGAATGCGCGTTCACGTTAAGAGGAGTTTCGGGAAACGCTCCAAAGAAATTGACGATGGATCGCAAGATCCATCGTGAGAATGATCGTACGAGCGTGGATCCATCGTTATCGGGAAACGGGGCCCTGAAGTGAGCGTGCGTGTTTGTGTTGGTGAAAGTTTAAGAAATGTACAACTGTCGTTTCAGCTCTCTGGTGCTCCCTGCTGGCAGTATCACTATACTGTCCTCATGTTTCACAAAAATAGTTTTGAGAGACGTTGTCAGTTTTTGTATGTTGCTTAAATCCTCCAAAGCGGTTGGCAGTAAACATCAGGTCACGGTACGCCACGGTAGGCCACGGAGGCAATGAGCTCGAGTTTAAAAAGAAAAAGCTTACAGCACCTGGTATTCCCAGGCGGTCTCCCATCCAAGTACTAACCAGGCCCGACCCTGCTTAGCTCCCGAGTTCAGACGAGATCGGGCGTGTTCAGGGTGGTATGGCCGTAAGCAATTAGTGCAGGCGCAAAACCAGGTTTTATACAGTAGCACATAAGGAGTGAGAAAGCGGCTGAGGCTCGACGTTACACTTTTACAAAAACAATCATTAGTTAGATATAAACGGCAGTAATTGATTCAGTAGGACTCCTTATCCATGTAAACGATCATTGTGACATCTGAATTCATTAATTATCTGAAATACACTGCGTGTGCGTGTGATGTTAAATGTTTGAACCAAGGTTAACGGTTAAAGTGTCAGAGAATGGGTGGTGATTTTTTGACGTCCTCCCATGATCTGAAGTGAGCGTGCATGTTTGTGTTGGTGAAAGTTTAAGAAATGTACAACTGTCGGTTCAGCTCTCTGGTGCTCCCTGCTGGCAGTATCACTATACTGTCCTCATGTTTCACAAAAACAGTTTTGAGAGACGTTGTCAGTTTTTGTATGTTGCTTAAATCCTCCAAAGCGGTTGGCAGTAAACATCAGGTCACGGTACACCACGGAGTCAATGAGCTCGAGTTGAAAAAGAAAAAGCTTACAGCACCTGGTATTCCCAGGCGGTCTCCCATCCAAGTACTAACCAGGCCCGACCCTGCTTAGCTTCCGAGATCAGACGAGATCGGGCGTGTTCAGGGTGGTATGGCCGTAAGCAATTAGTGCAGGCGCAAAACCAGGTTTTATACAGTAGCACATAAGGAGTGAGAAAGCTGCTGAGGCTTGACGTTACACTTTTACAAAAACAATCATTAGTTAGATATAAACGGCAGTAATTGATTCAGTAGGACTCCTTATCCATGTAAACGATCATTGTGACATCTGAATTCATTAATTATCTGAAATACACTGCGTGTGCGTGTGATGTTAAATGTTTGAACCAAGGTTAACGGTTAAAGTGTCAGAGAATGGGTGGTGATTTTTTGACGTCCTCCCATGATCTGAAGTGAGCGTGCGTGTTTGTGTTGGTGAAAGTTTAAGAAATGTACAACTGTCGGTTCAGCTCTCTGGTGCTCCCTGCTGGCAGTATCACTATACTGTCCTCATGTTTCACAAAAATAGTTTTGAGAGACGTTGTCAGTTTTTGTATGTTGCTTAAATCCTCCAAAGCGGTTGGCAGTAAACATCAGGTCACGGTACGCCACGGTAGGCCACGGAGTCAATGAGCTCGAGTTGAAAAAGAAAAAGCTTACAGCACCTGGTATTCCCAGGCGGTCTCCCATCCAAGTACTAACCAGGCCCGACCCTGCTTAGCTTCCGAGATCAGACGAGATCGGGCGTGTTCAGGGTGGTATGGCCGTAAGCAATTAGTGCAGGCGCAAAACCAGGTTTTATACAGTAGCACATAAGGAGTGAGAAAGCTGCTGAGGCTCGACGTTACACTTTTACAAAAACAATCATTAGTTAGATATAAACGGCAGTAATTGATTCAGTAGGACTCCTTATCCATGTAAACGATCATTGTGACATCTGAATTCATTAATTATCTGAAATACACTGCGTGTGCGTGTGATGTTAAATGTTTGAACCAAGGTTAACGGTTAAAGTGTCAGAGAATGGGTGGTGATTTTTTGACGTCCTCCCATGATCTGAAGTGAGCGTGCGTGTTTGTGTTGGTGAAAGTTTAAGAAATGTACAACTGTCGGTTCAGCTCTCTGGTGCTCCCTGCTGGCAGTATCACTATACTGTCCTCATGTTTCACAAAAATAGTTTTGAGAGACGTTGTCAGTTTTTGTATGTTGCTTAAATCCTCCAAAGCGGTTGGCAGTAAACATCAGGTCACGGTACGCCACGGTAGGCCACGGAGTCAATGAGCTCGAGTTGAAAAAGAAAAAGCTTACAGCACCTGGTATTCCCAGGCGGTCTCCCATCCAAGTACTAACCAGGCCCGACCCTGCTTAGCTTCCGAGATCAGACGAGATCGGGCGTGTTCAGGGTGGTATGGCCGTAAGCAATTAGTGCAGGCGCAAAACCAGGTTTTATACAGTAGCACATAAGGAGTGAGAAAGCTGCTGAGGCTCGACGTTACACTTTTACAAAAACAATCATTAGTTAGATATAAACGGCAGTAATTGATTCAGTAGGACTCCTTATCCATGTAAACGATCATTGTGACATCTGAATTCATTAATTATCTGAAATACACTGCGTGTGCGTGTGATGTTAAATGTTTGAACCAAGGTTAACGGTTAAAGTGTCAGAGAATGGGTGGTGATTTTTTGACGTCCTCCCATGATCTGAAGTGAGCGTGCGTGTTTGTGTTGGTGAAAGTTTAAGAAATGTACAACTGTCGGTTCAGCTCTCTGGTGCTCCCTGCTGGCAGTATCACTATACTGTCCTCATGTTTCACAAAAATAGTTTTGAGAGACGTTGTCAGTTTTTGTATGTTGCTTAAATCCTCCAAAGCGGTTGGCAGTAAACATCAGGTCACGGTACGCCACGGTAGGCCACGGAGTCAATGAGCTCGAGTTGAAAAAGAAAAAGCTTACAGCACCTGGTATTCCCAGGCGGTCTCCCATCCAAGTACTAACCAGGCCCGACCCTGCTTAGCTTCCGAGATCAGACGAGATCGGGCGTGTTCAGGGTGGTATGGCCGTAAGCAATTAGTGCAGGCGCAAAACCAGGTTTTATACAGTAGCACATAAGGAGTGAGAAAGCTGCTGAGGCTCGACGTTACACTTTTACAAAAACAATCATTAGTTAGATATAAACGGCAGTAATTGATTCAGTAGGACTCCTTATCCATGTAAACGATCATTGTGACATCTGAATTCATTAATTATCTGAAATACACTGCGTGTGCGTGTGATGTTAAATGTTTGAACCAAGGTTAACGGTTAAAGTGTCAGAGAATGGGTGGTGATTTTTTGACGTCCTCCCATGATCTGAAGTGAGCGTGCGTGTTTGTGTTGGTGAAAGTTTAAGAAATGTACAACTGTCGGTTCAGCTCTCTGGTGCTCCCTGCTGGCAGTATCACTATACTGTCCTCATGTTTCACAAAAATAGTTTTGAGAGACGTTGTCAGTTTTTGTATGTTGCTTAAATCCTCCAAAGCGGTTGGCAGTAAACATCAGGTCACGGTACGCCACGGTAGGCCACGGAGTCAATGAGCTCGAGTTGAAAAAGAAAAAGCTTACAGCACCTGGTATTCCCAGGCGGTCTCCCATCCAAGTACTAACCAGGCCCGACCCTGCTTAGCTTCCGAGATCAGACGAGATCGGGCGTGTTCAGGGTGGTATGGCCGTAAGCAATTAGTGCAGGCGCAAAACCAGGTTTTATACAGTAGCACATAAGGAGTGAGAAAGCTGCTGAGGCTCGACGTTACACTTTTACAAAAACAATCATTAGTTAGATATAAACGGCAGTAATTGATTCAGTAGGACTCCTTATCCATGTAAACGATCATTGTGACATCTGAATTCATTAATTATCTGAAATACACTGCGTGTGCGTGTGATGTTAAATGTTTGAACCAAGGTTAACGGTTAAAGTGTCAGAGAATGGGTGGTGATTTTTTGACGTCCTCCCATGATCTGAAGTGAGCGTGCGTGTTTGTGTTGGTGAAAGTTTAAGAAATGTACAACTGTCGGTTCAGCTCTCTGGTGCTCCCTGCTGGCAGTATCACTATACTGTCCTCATGTTTCACAAAAATAGTTTTGAGAGACGTTGTCAGTTTTTGTATGTTGCTTAAATCCTCCAAAGCGGTTGGCAGTAAACATCAGGTCACGGTACGCCAGGGCCACGGAGTCAATGAGCTCGAGTTGAAAAAGAAAAAGCTTACAGCACCTGGTATTCCCAGGCGGTCTCCCATCCAAGTACTAACCAGGCCCGACCCTGCTTAGCTTCCGAGATCAGACGAGATCGGGCGTGTTCAGGGTGGTATGGCCGTAAGCAATTAGTGCAGGCGCAAAACCAGGTTTTATACAGTAGCACATAAGGAGTGAGAAAGCTGCTGAGGCTCGACGTTACACTCTTACAAAAACAATCATTAGTTAGATATAAACGGCAGTAATTGATTCAGTAGGACTCCTTATCCATGTAAACGATCATTGTGACATCTGAATTCATTAATTATCTGAAATACACTGCGTGTGCGTGTGATGTTAAATGTTTGAACCAAGGTTAACGGTTAAAGTGTCAGAGAATGGGTGGTGATTTTTTGACGTCCTCCCATGATCTGAAGTGAGCGTGCGTGTTTGTGTTGGTGAAAGTTTAAGAAATGTACAACTGTCGGTTCAGCTCTCTGGTGCTCCCTGCTGGCAGTATCACTATACTGTCCTCATGTTTCACAAAAATAGTTTTGAGAGACGTTGTCAGTTTTTGTATGTTGCTTAAATCCTCCAAAGCGGTTGGCAGTAAACATCAGGTCACGGTACGCCACGGTAGGCCACGGAGTCAATGAGCTCGAGTTGAAAAAGAAAAAGCTTACAGCACCTGGTATTCCCAGGCGGTCTCCCATCCAAGTACTAACCAGGCCCGACCCTGCTTAGCTTCCGAGATCAGACGAGATCGGGCGTGTTCAGGGTGGTATGGCCGTAAGCAATTAGTGCAGGCGCAAAACCAGGTTTTATACAGTAGCACATAAGGAGTGAGAAAGCTGCTGAGGCTCGACGTTACACTTTTACAAAAACAATCATTAGTTAGATATAAACGGCAGTAATTGATTCAGTAGGACTCCTTATCCATGTAAACGATCATTGTGACATCTGAATTCATTAATTATCTGAAATACACTGCGTGTGCGTGTGATGTTAAATGTTTGAACCAAGGTTAACGGTTAAAGTGTCAGAGAATGGGTGGTGATTTTTTGACGTCCTCCCATGATCTGAAGTGAGCGTGCGTGTTTGTGTTGGTGAAAGTTTAAGAAATGTACAACTGTCGGTTCAGCTCTCTGGTGCTCCCTGCTGGCAGTATCACTATACTGTCCTCATGTTTCACAAAAATAGTTTTGAGAGACGTTGTCAGTTTTTGTATGTTGCTTAAATCCTCCAAAGCGGTTGGCAGTAAACATCAGGTCACGGTACGCCACGGTAGGCCACGGAGTCAATGAGCTCGAGTTGAAAAAGAAAAAGCTTACAGCACCTGGTATTCCCAGGCGGTCTCCCATCCAAGTACTAACCAGGCCCGACCCTGCTTAGCTTCCGAGATCAGACGAGATCGGGCGTGTTCAGGGTGGTATGGCCGTAAGCAATTAGTGCAGGCGCAAAACCAGGTTTTATACAGTAGCACATAAGGAGTGAGAAAGCTGCTGAGGCTCGACGTTACACTTTTACAAAAACAATCATTAGTTAGATATAAACGGCAGTAATTGATTCAGTAGGACTCCTTATCCATGTAAACGATCATTGTGACATCTGAATTCATTAATTATCTGAAATACACTGCGTGTGCGTGTGATGTTAAATGTTTGAACCAAGGTTAACGGTTAAAGTGTCAGAGAATGGGTGGTGATTTTTTGACGTCCTCCCATGATCTGGGCCCCGTTTCCCGAAAGCATCGTTAGCCTAAGTGGATCGTGAAGTGCGTCGTAAGGGCATCGTAGAGTTTTCACCGCGTTTCCCGAAAGCATCGTGGGGAACGAACGTCTTGAAAACGCTCGTAGCTAACGAGTACTCCAGGGGTGCTCGTAGGACGCTAAGAGCATCGTCAGCTATAGCCTCAGTGGCGACACCATCGGACATTCCGTCTATTGGATGCGTTTTATTGAAACGCATTGCGCCTTTATGTTCTTAGTTTGGTAATTAATAAAGATTATTAATTTATTTATTAATAAAGATGTTAAAATGGCCAAAATAAAACGGGACAGTCCAGAAAATGTTTGCGCAGGCAGGGCACTCAAAATGTGTGAGAGAAAGTGGGGGGATTTGTGCAGACTGACATAGGCTACTCATAAAACGTAGCATAAAATAATGTAAAGAATTAAATTAAATTAAAAAAAATTAAAATAAAGAAATAAAATAAATTATAAAAACAAGCAAAGGAGCAGGCAAAAGGCTGGGATATGGTGGGGATTGGTCACGTTGACGGGAATGTTTAGTGACATGTGGGAGGGTGGAGGGGGTTAAAAAAAGTCTCAATCACTCTTCGACGCGCATGAAAACCAGCCGCGTAGTTATGAGGGAGGCCGTCCTCACACCGATCTTCCTCGTCGTCATCGTCCTCAGCGTCCTCCGGTTCAAGCAATGCCACCCCAGCCTTAGCTGCAATGTTGTGCAACATAGCCGTCACACATATCACGGCGCATGACTTGGCCGGCGAAAACTGGAGCCCTCCGCCTGACTTGTGATGAAGGCATCTAATATAGCGCAACTTCCACCTCCCGATCGTGCGCTCAACGATGCACCGGGCCAGACGGTGGGCTTCGTTGTATTCCTCATCAATACATACCTTACCCTATTTCCGGAGGGGCTTTTATAGCCAATCAAATGATCAATCAAGGAAACCCTTATGCGGAATCAGATTAAGTCGGCTCTCTTTGCTGCGCAAAGCATGTTTCAGAAATCAGCCCATTAAGATAAATGTAGTTGTCACACAAGCAATTTTTAATTTTTTGTCATATGGAATTATTTCAGGGGGGAAAATGCCGTGAAACGCACAGTGCATTCAGGATTAGGACTGATATATGTCGGTTTAAGCCTAATCAATTGTGTTTTAATGTCTTGCTATAGCATTCATCTAATTGCAGTCTATTTTTTTCGGAGGCTACTCTGCTGTTGTCCTTGATGGGGATTTATTTTAACCCTTTTTAACACAATTTTCCTGCGACATTCCTGCGTCTCCCCCTCCTACGGAGCCCATTTCAGCACCGTGTCAGTAGACAGTTACAATCCTACGACGTCGTGAGTGCAGCGAATGCGCGTTCACGTTAAGAGGAGTTTCGGGAAACGCTCCAAAGAAATTGACGATGGATCGCAAGATCCATCGTGAGAATGATCGTACGAGCGTGGATCCATCGTTATCGGGAAACGGGGCCCTGAAGTGAGCGTGCGTGTTTGTGTTGGTGAAAGTTTAAGAAATGTACAACTGTCGTTTCAGCTCTCTGGTGCTCCCTGCTGGCAGTATCACTATACTGTCCTCATGTTTCACAAAAATAGTTTTGAGAGACGTTGTCAGTTTTTGTATGTTGCTTAAATCCTCCAAAGCGGTTGGCAGTAAACATCAGGTCACGGTACGCCACGGTAGGCCACGGAGGCAATGAGCTCGAGTTTAAAAAGAAAAAGCTTACAGCACCTGGTATTCCCAGGCGGTCTCCCATCCAAGTACTAACCAGGCCCGACCCTGCTTAGCTCCCGAGTTCAGACGAGATCGGGCGTGTTCAGGGTGGTATGGCCGTAAGCAATTAGTTCAGGCGCAAAACCAGGTTTTATACAGTAGCACATAAGGAGTGAGAAAGCGGCTGAGGCTCGACGTTACACTTTTACAAAAACAATCATTAGTTAGATATAAACGGCAGTAATTGATTCAGTAGGACTCCTTATCCATGTAAACGATCATTGTGACATCTGAATTCATTAATTATCTGAAATACACTGCGTGTGCGTGTGATGTTAAATGTTTGAACCAAGGTTAACGGTTAAAGTGTCAGAGAATGGGTGGTGATTTTTTGACGTCCTCCCATGATCTGAAGTGAGCGTGCATGTTTGTGTTGGCTGAAAGTTTAAGAAATGTACAACTGTCGGTTCAGCTCTCTGGTGCTCCCTGCTGGCAGTATCACTATACTGTCCTCATGTTTCACAAAAACAGTTTTGAGAGACGTTGTCAGTTTTTGTATGTTGCTTAAATCCTCCAAAGCGGTTGGCAGTAAACATCAGGTCACGGTACACCACGGAGTCAATGAGCTCGAGTTGAAAAAGAAAAAGCTTACAGCACCTGGTATTCCCAGGCGGTCTCCCATCCAAGTACTAACCAGGCCCGACCCTGCTTAGCTTCCGAGATCAGACGAGATCGGGCGTGTTCAGGGTGGTATGGCCGTAAGCAATTAGTGCAGGCGCAAAACCAGGTTTTATACAGTAGCACATAAGGAGTGAGAAAGCTGCTGAGGCTTGACGTTACACTTTTACAAAAACAATCATTAGTTAGATATAAACGGCAGTAATTGATTCAGTAGGACTCCTTATCCATGTAAACGATCATTGTGACATCTGAATTCATTAATTATCTGAAATACACTGCGTGTGCGTGTGATGTTAAATGTTTGAACCAAGGTTAACGGTTAAAGTGTCAGAGAATGGGTGGTGATTTTTTGACGTCCTCCCATGATCTGAAGTGAGCGTGTGTGTTTGTGTTGGTGAAAGTTTAAGAAATGTACAACTGTCGGTTCAGCTCTCTGGTGCTCCCTGCTGGCAGTATCACTATACTGTCCTCATGTTTCACAAAAATAGTTTTGAGAGACGTTGTCAGTTTTTGTATGTTGCTTAAATCCTCCAAAGCGGTTGGCAGTAAACATCAGGTCACGGTACGCCACGGTAGGCCACGGAGTCAATGAGCTCGAGTTGAAAAAGAAAAAGCTTACAGCACCTGGTATTCCCAGGCGGTCTCCCATCAAAGTACTAACCAGGCCCGACCCTGCTTAGCTTCCGAGATCAGACGAGATCGGGCGTGTTCAGGGTGGTATGGCCGTAAGCAATTAGTGCAGGCGCAAAACCAGGTTTTATACAGTAGCACATCAGGAGTGAGAAAGCTGCTGAGGCTCGACGTTACACTTTTACAAAAACAATCATTAGTTAGATATAAACGGCAGTAATTGATTCAGTAGGACTCCTTATCCATGTAAACGATCATTGTGACATCTGAATTCATTAATTATCTGAAATACACTGCGTGTGCGTGTGATGTTAAATGTTTGAACCAAGGTTAACGGTTAAAGTGTCAGAGAATGGGTGGTGATTTTTTGACGTCCTCCCATGATCTGAAGTGAGCGTGCGTGTTTGTGTTGGTGAAAGTTTAAGAAATGTACAACTGTCGGTTCAGCTCTCTGGTGCTCCCTGCTGGCAGTATCACTATACTGTCCTCATGTTTCACAAAAATAGTTTTGAGAGACGTTGTCAGTTTTTGTATGTTGCTTAAATCCTCCAAAGCGGTTGGCAGTAAACATCAGGTCACGGTACGCCACGGTAGGCCACGGAGTCAATGAGCTCGAGTTGAAAAAGAAAAAGCTTACAGCACCTGGTATTCCCAGGCGGTCTCCATCCAAGTACTAACCAGGCCCGACCCTGCTTAGCTTCCGAGATCAGACGAGATCGGGCTTGTTCAGGGTGGTATGGCCGTAAGCAATTAGTGCAGGCGCAAAACCAGGTTTTATACAGTAGCACATAAGGAGTGAGAAAGCTGCTGAGGCTCGACGTTACACTTTTACAAAAACAATCATTAGTTAGATATAAACGGCAGTAATTGATTCAGTAGGACTCCTTATCCATGTAAACGATCATTGTGACATCTGAATTCATTAATTATCTGAAATACACTGCGTGTGCGTGTGATGTTAAATGTTTGAACCAAGGTTAACGGTTAAAGTGTCAGAGAATGGGTGGTGATTTTTTGACGTCCTCCCATGATCTGAAGTGAGCGTGCGTGTTTGTGTTGGTGAAAGTTTAAGAAATGTACAACTGTCGGTTCAGCTCTCTGGTGCTCCCTGCTGGCAGTATCACTATACTGTCCTCATGTTTCACAAAAATAGTTTTGAGAGACGTTGTCAGTTTTTGTATGTTGCTTAAATCCTCCAAAGCGGTTGGCAGTAAACATCAGGTCACGGTACGCCACGGTAGGCCACGGAGTCAATGAGCTCGAGTTGAAAAAGAAAAAGCTTACAGCACCTGGTATTCCCAGGCGGTCTCCCATCCAAGTACTAACCAGGCCCGACCCTGCTTAGCTTCCGAGATCAGACGAGATCGGGCGTGTTCAGGGTGGTATGGCCGTAAGCAATTAGTGCAGGCGCAAAACCAGGTTTTATACAGTAGCACATAAGGAGTGAGAAAGCTGCTGAGGCTCGACGTTACACTTTTACAAAAACAATCATTAGTTAGATATAAACGGCAGTAATTGATTCAGTAGGACTCCTTATCCATGTAAACGATCATTGTGACATCTGAATTCATTAATTATCTGAAATACACTGCGTGTGCGTGTGATGTTAAATGTTTGAACCAAGGTTAACGGTTAAAGTGTCAGAGAATGGGTGGTGATTTTTTGACGTCCTCCCATGATCTGAAGTGAGCGTGCGTGTTTGTGTTGGTGAAAGTTTAAGAAATGTACAACTGTCGGTTCAGCTCTCTGGTGCTCCCTGCTGGCAGTATCACTATACTGTCCTCATGTTTCACAAAAATAGTTTTGAGAGACGTTGTCAGTTTTTGTATGTTGCTTAAATCCTCCAAAGCGGTTGGCAGTAAACATCAGGTCACGGTACGCCACGGAGTCAATGAGCTCGAGTTGAAAAAGAAAAAGCTTACAGCACCTGGTATTCCCAGGCGGTCTCCCATCCAAGTACTAACCAGGCCCGACCCTGCTTAGCTTCCGAGATCAGACGAGATCGGGCGTGTTCAGGGTGGTATGGCCGTAAGCAATTAGTGCAGGCGCAAAACCAGGTTTTATACAGTAGCACATAAGGAGTGAGAAAGCTGCTGAGGCTCGACGTTACACTCTTACAAAAACAATCATTAGTTAGATATAAACGGCAGTAATTGATTCAGTAGGACTCCTTATCCATGTAAACGATCATTGTGACATCTGAATTCATTAATTATCTGAAATACACTGCGTGTGCGTGTGATGTTAAATGTTTGAACCAAGGTTAACGGTTAAAGTGTCAGAGAATGGGTGGTGATTTTTTGACGTCCTCCCATGATCTGAAGTGAGCGTGCGTGTTTGTGTTGGTGAAAGTTTAAGAAATGTACAACTGTCGGTTCAGCTCTCTGGTGCTCCCTGCTGGCAGTATCACTATACTGTCCTCATGTTTCACAAAAATAGTTTTGAGAGACGTTGTCAGTTTTTGTATGTTGCTTAAATCCTCCAAAGCGGTTGGCAGTAAACATCAGGTCACGGTACGCCACGGTAGGCCACGGAGTCAATGAGCTCGAGTTGAAAAAGAAAAAGCTTACAGCACCTGGTATTCCCAGGCGGTCTCCCATCCAAGTACTAACCAGGCCCGACCCTGCTTAGCTTCCGAGATCAGACGAGATCGGGCGTGTTCAGGGTGGTATGGCCGTAAGCAATTAGTGCAGGCGCAAAACCAGGTTTTATACAGTAGCACATAAGGAGTGAGAAAGCTGCTGAGGCTCGACGTTACACTTTTACAAAAACAATCATTAGTTAGATATAAACGGCAGTAATTGATTCAGTAGGACTCCTTATCCATGTAAACGATCATTGTGACATCTGAATTCATTAATTATCTGAAATACACTGCGTGTGCGTGTGATGTTAAATGTTTGAACCAAGGTTAACGGTTAAAGTGTCAGAGAATGGGTGGTGATTTTTTGACGTCCTCCCATGATCTGAAGTGAGCGTGCGTGTTGTGTTGGTGAAAGTTTAAGAAATGTACAACTGTCGGTTCAGCTCTCTGGTGCTCCCTGCTGGCAGTATCACTATACTGTCCTCATGTTTCACAAAAATAGTTTTGAGAGACGTTGTCAGTTTTTGTATGTTGCTTAAATCCTCCAAAGCGGTTGGCAGTAAACATCAGGTCACGGTACGCCACGGTAGGCCACGGAGTCAATGAGCTCGAGTTGAAAAAGAAATAGCTTACAGCACCTGGTATTCCCAGGCGGTCTCCCATCCAAGTACTAACCAGGCCCGACCCTGCTTAGCTTCCGAGATCAGACGAGATCGGGCGTGTTCAGGGTGGTATTGCCGTAAGCAATTAGTGCAGGCGCAAAACCAGGTTTTATACAGTAGCACATAAGGAGTGAGAAAGCTGCTGAGGCTCGACGTTACACTCTTACAAAAACAATCATTAGTTAGATATAAACGGCAGTAATTGATTCAGTAGGACTCCTTATCCATGTAAACGATCATTGTGACATCTGAATTCATTAATTATCTGAATACACTGCGTGTGCGTGTGATGTTAAATGTTTGAACCAAGGTTAACGGTTAAAGTGTCAGAGAATGGGTGGTGATTTTTTGACGTCCTCCCATGATCTGAAGTGAGCGTGCGTGTTTGTGTTGGTGAAAGTTTAAGAAATGTACAACTGTCGGTTCAGCTCTCTGGTGCTCCCTGCTGGCAGTATCACTATACTGTCCTCATGTTTCACAAAAATAGTTTTGAGAGACGTTGTCAGTTTTTGTATGTTGCTTAAATCCTCCAAAGCGGTTGGCAGTAAACATCAGGTCACGGTACGCCACGGTAGGCCACGGAGTCAATGAGCTCGAGTTGAAAAAGAAAAAGCTTACAGCACCTGGTATTCCCAGGCGGTCTCCCATCCAAGTACTAACCAGGCCCGACCCTGCTTAGCTTCCGAGATCAGACGAGATCGGGCGTGTTCAGGGTGGTATGGCCGTAAGCAATTAGTGCAGGCGCAAAACCAGGTTTATACAGTAGCACATAAGGAGTGAGAAAGCTGCTGAGGCTCGACGTTACACTTTTACAAAAACAATCATTAGTTAGATATAACGGCAGAGTAATTGATTCAGTAGGACTCCTTATCCATGTAAACGATCATTGTGACATCTGAATTCATTAATTATCTGAAATACACTGCGTGTGCTGGTGATGTTAAATGTTTGAACCAAGGTAACGGTTTAAAGTGTCAGAGAATGGGTGGTGATTTTTTGACGTCCTCCCATGATCTGAGTGAGCGTGCGTGTTTGTGTTGGTGGAAAGTTTAAGAAATGTACAACTGTCGGTTCAGCTCTCTGGTGCTCCCTGCTGGCAGTATACCTATACTGTCCTCATGTTTCACAAAAATAGTTTGAGAGACGTTGTCAGTTTTTG
>NC_079423.1:7165010-7201366 GCF_026213295.1 Gadus chalcogrammus | reverse complement strand
GGGTGGTATGGCCGTAAGCAATTAGTGCAGGCGCAAAACCAGTTTTATACAGTAGCACATAAGGAGTGAGAAAGCTGCTGAGGCTCGACGTTACACTTTACAAAAACAATCATTAGTTAGATATAACGGCAGTAATTGATTCAGTAGGACTCCTTATCCATGTAAACGATCATTGTGACATCTGAATTCATTAATTATCTGAAATACACTGCGTGTGCGTGTGATGTTAAATGTTTGAACCAAGGTTAACGGTTAAAGTGTCAGAGAATGGGTGGTGATTTTTTGACGTCCTCCCATGATCTGAAGTGAGCGTGCGTGTTTGTGTTGGTGAAAGTTTAAGAAATGTACAACTGTCGGTTCAGCTCTCTGGTGCTCCCTGCTGGCAGTATCACTATACTGTCCTCATGTTTCACAAAATAGTTTTGAGAGACGTTGTCAGTTTTTGTATGTTGCTTAAATCCTCCAAAGCGGTTGGCAGTAAACATCAGGTCACGGTACGCCACGGTAGGCCACGGAGGCAATGAGCTCGAGTTGAAAAAGAAAATGCTTACAGCACCTGGTATTCCCAGGCGGTCTCCCATCCAAGTACTAACCAGGCCCGACCCTGCTTAGCTTCCGAGATCAGACGAGATCGGGCGTGTTCAGGGTGGTATGGCCGTAAGCAATTAGTGCAGGCGCAAAACCAGGTTTTATACAGTAGCACATAAGGAGTGAGAAAGCTGCTGAGGCTCGACGTTACACTTTACAAAAACAATCATTAGTTAGATATAAACGGCAGTAATTGATTCAGTAGGACTCCTTATCCATGTAAACGATCATTGTGACATCTGAATTCATTAATTATCTGAAATACACTGCGTGTGCGTGTGATGTTAAATGTTTGAACCAAGGTTAACGGTTAAAGTGTCAGAGAATGGGTGGTGATTTTTTGACGTCCTCCCATGATCTGAAGTGAGCGTGCGTGTTTGTGTTGGTGAAAGTTTAAGAAATGTACAACTGTCGGTTCAGCTCTCTGGTGCTCCCTGCTGGCAGTATCACTATACTGTCCTCATGTTTCACAAAAATAGTTTTGAGAGACGTTGTCAGTTTTTGTATGTTGCTTAAATCCTCCAAAGCGGTTGGCAGTAAACATCAGGTCACGGTACGCCACGGTAGGCCACGGAGTCAATGAGCTCGAGTTGAAAAAGAAAAAGCTTACAGCACCTGGTATTCCCAGGCGGTCTCCCATCCAAGTACTAACCAGGCCCGACCCTGCTTAGCTTCCGAGATCAGACGAGATCGGGCGTGTTCAGGGTGGTATGGCCGTAAGCAATTAGTGCAGGCGCAAAACCAGGTTTTATACAGTAGCACATAAGGAGTGAGAAAGCTGCTGAGGCTCGACGTTACACTTTTACAAAAACAATCATTAGTTAGATATAAACGGCAGTAATTGATTCAGTAGGACTCCTTATCCATGTAAACGATCATTGTGACATCTGAATTCATTAATTATCTGAAATACACTGCGTGTGCGTGTGATGTTAAATGTTTGAACCAAGGTTAACGGTTAAAGTGTCAGAGAATGGGTGGTGATTTTTTGACGTCCTCCCATGATCTGAAGTGAGCGTGTGTTTGTGTTGGTGAAAGTTTAAGAAATGTACAACTGTCGGTTCAGCTCTCTGGTGCTCCCTGCTGGCAGTATCACTATACTGTCCTCATGTTTCACAAAAATAGTTTTGAGAGACGTTGTCAGTTTTTGTATGTTGCTTAAATCCTCCAAAGCGGTTGGCAGTAAACATCAGGTCACGGTACGCCACGGTAGCCACGGAGTCAATGAGCTCGAGTTGAAAAAGAAAAGCTTACAGCACCTGGTATTCCCAGGCGGTCTCCCATCCAAGTACTAACCAGGCCCGACCCTGCTTAGCTTCCGAGATCAGACGAGATCGGGCGTGTTCAGGGTGGTATGGCCGTAAGCATTAGTGCAGGCGCAAAACCAGGTTTTATACAGTAGCACATAAGGAGTGAGAAAGCTGCTGAGGCTCGACGTTACACTTTTACAAAAACAATCATTAGTTAGATATAAACGGCAGTAATTGATTCAGTAGGACTCCTTATCCATGTAAACGATCATTGTGACATCTGAATTCATTAATTATCTGAAATACACTGCGTGTGCGTGTGATGTTAAATGTTTGAACCAAGGTTAACGGTTAAAGTGTCAGAGAATGGGTGGTGATTTTTTGACGTCCTCCCATGATCTGAAGTGAGCGTGCCTGTTTGTGTTGGTGAAAGTTTTAAGAAATGTTCAACTGTCGGTTCAGCTCTCTGGTGCTCCCTGCTGGCAGTATCACTATACTGTCCTCAGTTTCACAAAAATAGTTTTGAGACGTTGTCAGTTTTTGTTATGTTGCTTAAATCCTCCAAAGTTGAGTTGGCATGTAACACCATCAGGTCACGGTACGCACGGAGTCAATGAGCTCGAGTTGAAAAAGAAAAAGCTTATAGCACCTGGTATTCCCAGGCGGTCTCCCATCCAAGTACTAACCAGGCCCGACCCTGCTTAGCTTCCGAGATCAAACGAGATCGGGCGTGTTCAGGGTGGTATGGCCGTAAGCAATTAGTGCAGGCGCAAAACCAGGTTTTATACAGTAGCACATAAGGAGTGAGAAAGCTGCTGAGGCTCGACGTTACACTTTTACAAAAACAATCATTAGGTAGATATAAACGGCAGTAATTGATTCAGTAGGACTCCTTATCCATGTAAACGATCATTGTGACATCTGAATTCATTAATTATCTGAAATACACTGCGTGTGCGTGTGATGTTAAATGTTTGAACCAAGGTTAACGGTTAAAGTGTCAGAGAATGGGTGGTGATTTTTTGACGTCCTCCCATGATCTGAAGTGAGCGTGCGTGTTTGTGTTGGTGAAAGTTTAAGAAATGTACAACTGTCGGTTTCAGCTCTCTGGTGCTCCCTGCTGGCAGTATCACTATACTGTCCTCATGTTTCACAAAAATAGTTTTGAGAGACGTTGTCAGTTTTTGTATGTTGCTTAAATCCTCCAAAGCTGGTTGGCAGTAACATCATTCACGGTACCACGGTAGCCACGGAGTCAATGAGCTCGAGTTGAAAAAGAATAAGCTTACAGCACCTGGTATTCCCAGGCGGTCTCCCATCCAAGTACTAACCAGGCCCGACCCTGCTTAGCTTCCGAGATCAGACGAGATCGGGCGTGTTCAGGGTGGTATGGCCGTAAGCAATTAGTGCAGGCGCAAAACCAGGTTTTATACAGTAGCACATAAGGAGTGAGAAAGCTGCTGAGGCTCGACGTTACACTCTTTACAAAACAATCATTAGTTAGATATAAACGGCAGTAAATGATTCAGTAGGACTCCTTATCCATGTAAACGATCATTGTGACATCTGAATTCATTAATTATCTGAAATACACTGCGTGTGCGTTGTGATGTTAAATGTTTGAACCAAGGTTAACGGTTAAAGTGTCAGAGAATGGGTGGTGATTTTTTTGACGTCCTCCCATGATCTGAAGTGAGGCGTGCGTGTTTGTGTTGGTGAAAGTTTAAGAATGTACAACTGTCGGTTCAGCTCTCTGGTGCTCCCTGCTGGCAGTATCACTATACTGTCCTCATGTTTCACAAAATAGTTTGAGAGACGTTGTCAGTTTTTGTATGTTGCTTAAATCCTCCAAAGCGGTTGGCAGTAACATCAGGTCACGGTACGCCACGGAGTCAATGAGCTCGAGTTGAAAAAGAAAAGCTTACAGCACCTGGTATTCCCAGGCAGGCTCCCATCCAAGTACTAACCAGGCCCGACCCTGCTTAGCTTCCGGGATCAGACGAGATCGGGCGTGTTCAGGGTGGTATGGCCGTAAGCCAATTAGTGCAGGCGCAAAACCAGGTTTTATACAGTAGCACATAAGGAGTGAGGAAAGCTGCTGAGGCTCGACGTTACACTCTTACAAAAACAATCATTAGTTAGATATAACGGCAGTAATTGATTCAGTAGGACTCCTTATCCATGTAAACGATCATTGTGACATCTGAATTCATTAATTATCTGAAATACACTGCGTGTGCGTGTGATGTTTAATGTTTGAACCAAGGTTAACGGTTAAAGTGTCAGAGAATGGGTGGTGATTTTTTTGACGTCCTCCCATGATCTGAAGTGAGCGTGCGTGTTTGTGTTGGTGAAAGTTTAAGAAATGTACAACTGTCGGTTCAGCTCTCTGGTGCTCCCTGCTGGCAGTATCACTATACTGTCCTCATGTTTCACAAAATAGTTTTGAGAGACGTTGTCAGTTTTTGTATGTTGCTTAAATCCTCCAAAGCGGTTGGCAGTAAACATCAGGTCACGGTACGCCACGGTAGGCCACGGAGGCACTGAGCTCGAGTTGAAAAAGGAAAAAGCTTACAGCACCTGGTATTCCCAGGCGGTCTCCCATCCAAGTACTAACCAGGCCCGACCCTGCTTAGCTTCCGAGATCAGACGAGATCGGGCGTGGTCAGGGTGGTATGGCCGTAAGCAATTAGTGCAGGCGCAAAACCAGGTTTTATACAGTAGCACATAAGGAGTGAGAAAGCTGCTGAGGCTCGACGTTACACTTTTACAAAAACAATCATTAGTTAGATATAAACGGCAGTAATTGATTCAGTAGGACTCCTATCCATGTAAACGATCATTGTGACATCTGAATTCATTAATTATCTGAAATACACTGCGTGTGCGTGTGATGTTAAATGTTTGAACCAAGGTTAACGGTTAAAGTGTCAGAGAATGGGTGGTGATTTTTGACGTCCTCCCATGATCTGAAGTGAGCGTGCGTTTTTGTGTTGGTGAAAGTTTAAGAAATGTACAACTGTCGGTTCAGCTCTCTGGTGCTCCCTGCTGGCAGTATCACTATACTGTCCTCATGTTTCACAAAAATAGTTTGAGAGACGTTGTCAGTTTTTGTATGTTGCTTAAATCCTCCAAAGCGGTTGGCAGTAAACATCAGGTCACGGTACGCACGGTAGGCACGGAGGCATGAGCTCGAGTTGAAAAAAGAAATAAGCTTACAGCACCTGGTATTCCCAGGCGGTCTCCCATCCAAGTACTAACCAGGCCCGACCCTGCTTAGCTTCCGAGATCAGACGAGATCGGGCGTGTTCAGGGTGGATTGGCCGTAAGCAATTAGTGCAGGCGCAAAACCAGGTTTTATACAGTAGCACATAAGGAGTGAGAAAGCTGCTGAGGCTCGACGTTACACTCTTTACAAAAACAATCATTAGTTAGATATAAACGGCAGTAATTGATTCAGTAGGACTCCTTATCCATGTAAACGATCATTGTGACATCTGAATTCATTAATTATCTGAAATACACTGCGTGTGCGTGTGATGTTAAATGTTTGAACCAAGGTTAACGGTTAAAGTGTCAGAGAATGGGTGGTGATTTTTTGACGTCCTCCCATGATCTGAAGTGAGCGTGCGTGTTTGTGTTGGTTAAAGTTTAAGAATGTACAACTGTCGTTTCAGCTCTCTGGTGCTCCCTGCTGGCAGTATCACTATACTGTCCTCATGTTTCACAAAATTAGTTTTGAGAGACGTTGTCAGTTTTTTGTATGTTGCTTAAATCCTCCAAAGCGGTTGGCAGTAAACATCAGGTCACGGTACGCCACGGTAGGCCACGGAGGCAATGAGCTCGAGTTGAAAAAGAAAAAGCTTACAGCACCTGGTATTCCCAGGCGGTCTCCCATCCAAGTACTAACCAGGCCCGACCCTGCTTAGCTTCCGAGATCAGACGAGATCGGGCGTGTTCAGGGTGGTATGGCCGTAAGCAATTAGTGCAGGCGCAAAACCAGGTTTATACAGTAGCACATAAGGAGTGAGAAAGCTGCTGAGGCTCGACGTTACACTCTTACAAAAACAATCATTAGTTAGATATAAACGGCAGTAATTGATTCAGTAGGACTCCTTATCCATGTAAACGATCATTGTGACATCTGAATTCATTAATTATCTGAAATACACTGCGTGTGCGTGTGATGTTAAATGTTGAACAAGGTTAACGGTTAAGTGTCAGAGAATGGGTGGTGATTTTTTGACGTCCTCCCATGATCTGAAGTGAGCGTGCGTGTTTGTGTTGGTGAAAGTTTAAGAAATGTACAACTGTCGGTTCAGCTCTCTGGTGCTCCCTGCTGGCAGTATCACTATACTGTCCTCATGTTTCACAAAAATAGTTTTGAGAGACGTTGTCAGTTTTTGTATGGTGCTTAAATCCTCCAAAGCGGTTGGCAGTAAACATCAGGTCACGGTACGCCACGGTAGGCCACGGAGGCAATGAGCTCGAGTTGAAAAGAAAAAGCTTACAGCACCTGGTATTCCCAGGCGGTCTCCCATCCAAGTACTAACCAGGCCCGACCCTGCTTAGCTTCCGAGATCAGACGAGATCGGGCGTGTTCAGGGTGGTATGGCCGTAAGCAATTAGTGCAGGCGCAAAACCAGGTTTTATACAGTAGCACATAAGGAGTGAGAAAGCTGCTGAGGCTCGACGTTACACTCTACAAAAACCAATCATTAGTTAGATATAAACGGCAGTAATTGATTCAGTAGGACTCCTTATCCATGTAAACGATCATTGTGCATCTGAATTCATTAATTATCTGAAATACACTGCGTGTGCGTGTGATGTTAAATGTTTGAACCAAGGTTAACGGTTTAAAGTGTCAGAGAATGGGTGGTGATTTTTGACGTCCTCCCATGATCTGAATGTGAGCGTGCGTGTTTGTGTTGGTGAAAGTTTAAGAAATGTACAACTGTCGGTTCAGCTCTCTGGTGCTCCCTGCTGGCAGTATCACTATACTGTCCTTCATGTTTCACAAAAATAGTTTTGAGAGACGTTGTCAGTTTTTGTATGTTGCTTAAATCCTCCAAAGCGGTTGGCAGTAAACATCAGGTCACGGTACGCCACGGTAGGCCACGGAGTCAATGAGCTCGAGTTGAAAAGAAAAGCTACAGCACCTGGTATTCCCAGGCGGTCTCCCATCCAAGTACTAACCAGGCCCGACCCTGCTTAGCTTCCGAGATCAGACGAGATGGGGCGTGTTCAGGGTGGTATGGCCGTAAGCAATTAGTGCAGGCGCAAAACCAGGTTTTATACAGTAGCACATAAGGAGTGAGAAAGCTGCTGAGGCTCGACGTTACACTCTTACAAAAACAATCATTAGTTAGATATAAACGGCAGTAATTGATTCAGTAGGACTCCTTATCCATGTAAACGATCATTGTGACATCTGAATTCATTAATTATCTGAAATACACTGCGTGTGCGTGTGATGTTAAATGTTTGAACCCAGGTTAACGGTTAAAGTGTCAGAGAATGGGTGGTGATTTTTTGACGCCCTCCCATGATCTGAAGTGAGCGTGCGTGTTTGTGTTGGTGAAAGTTTAAGAAATGTACAACTGTCGGTTCAGCTCTCTGGTGCTCCTTGCTGGCAGTATCACTATACTGTCCTCATGTTTCACAAAAATAGTTTGAGAGACGTTGTCAGTTTTTGTATGTTGCTTAAATCCTCCAAAGCGGTTGGCAGTAAACATCAGGTCACGGTACGCCACGGAGTCAATGAGCTCGAGTTGAAAAAGGAAAAAGCTTACAGCACCTGGTATTCCCAGGCGGTCTTCCCATCCAAGTACTAACCAGGCCCGACCCTGCTTAGCTTCCGAGATCAGACGAGATCGGGCGTGTTCAGGGTGGGTATGGCCGTAAGCAATTAGTGCAGGCGCAAAACCAGGTTTATACAGTAGCACATAAGGAGTGAGAAAGCTGCTGAGGCTCTGACGTTACACTTTTACAAAAACAATCATTAGTTAGATATAAACGGCAGTAATTGATTCAGTAGGACTCCTTATCCATGTAAACGATCATTGTGACATCTGAATTCATTAATATCTGAAATACACTGCGTGTGCGTGTGATGTTAAATGTTTGAACCAAGGTTAACGGTTAAAGTGTCAGAGAATGGGTGGTGATTTTTTGACGTCCTCCCATGATCTGAAGTGAGCGTGCGTGTTTGTGTTGGTGAAAGTTAAGAAATGTACAACTGTCGGTTCAGCTCTCTGGTGCTCCCTGCTGGCAGTATCACTATACTGTCCTCATGTTTCACAAAAATAGTTTTGAGAGACGTTGTCAGTTTTTTGTATGTTGCTTAAATCCTCCCAAGCGGTTGGCAGTAAACATCAGGTCACGGTACGCCACGGTAGGCCACGGAGTCAATGAGCTCGAGTTGAAAAAGAAAAAGCTTACAGCACCTGGTATTCCCAGGCGGTCTCCCATCCAAGTACTAACCAGGCCCGACCCTGCTTAGCTTCCGAGATCAGACGAGATCGGGCGTTTTCAGGGTGGTATGGCCGTAAGCAATTAGTGCAGGCGCAAAACCAGGTTTTATACAGTAGCACATAAGGAGTGAGAAAGCTGCTGAGGCTCGACGTTACACTCTTACAAAAACAATCATTAGTTAGATATAAACGGCAGTAATTGATTCAGTAGGACTCTTATCCATGTAAACGATCATTGTGACATCTGAATTCATTAATTATCTGAAATACACTGCGTGTGCGTGTGATGTTAAATGTTTGAACCAAGGTAAACGGTTAAAGTGTCAGAGAATGGGTGGTGATTTTTTGACGTCCTCCCATGATCTGAAGTGAGCGTGCGTGTTTGTGTTGGTGAAAGTTTAAGAAATGTACAACTGTCGGTTCAGCTCTCTGGTGCTCCCTGCTGGCAGTATCACTATACTGTCCTCATGTTTCACAAAATAGTTTGAGAGACGTTGTCAGTTTTTGTATGTTGCTTAAATCCTCCAAAGCGGTTGGCAGTAAACATCAGGTCACGGTACGCACGGAGTCAATGAGCTCGAGTTGAAAAAGAAAAAGCTACAGCACCTGGTATTCCCAGGCGGTCTCCCATCCAAGTACTAACCAGGCCCGACCCTGCTTAGCTTCCGAGATCAACGAGATCGGGCGTGTTCAGGGTGGTATGGCCGTAAGCAATTAGTGCAGGCGCAAAACCAGGTTTTATACAGTAGCACATAAGGAGTGAGAAAGCTGCTGAGGCTCGACGTTACACTCTTACAAAAACAATCATTAGTTAGATATAAACGGCAGTAATTGATTCAGTAGGACCCTTATCCATGTAAACGATCATTGTGACATCTGAATTCATTAATTATCTGAAATACACTGCGTGTGCGTGTGATGTTAAATGTTTGAACCAAGGTTAACGGTTAAAGTGTCAGAGAATGGGTGGTGATTTTTTGACGTCCTCCCATGATCTGAAGTGAGCGTGCGTGTTTGTGTTGGTGAAAGTTTAAGAAATGTACAACTGTCGGTTCAGCTCTCTGGTGCTCCCTGCTGGCAGTATCACTATACTGTCCTCATGTTTCACAAAAATAGTTTTGAGAGACGTTGTCAGTTTTTGTATGTTGCTTAAATCCTCCAAAGCGGTTGGCAGTAAACATCAGGTCACGGTACGCCACGGAGTCAATCGAGACTCGAGTTGAAAAAGAAAAAGCTTACAGCACCTGGTATTCCCAGGCGGTCTCCCATCCAAGTACTAACCAGGCCCGACCCTGCTTAGCTTCCGAGATCAGACGAGATCGGGCGTGTTCAGGGTGGTATGGCCGTAAGCAATTAGTGCAGGCGCAAAACCAGGTTTATACAGTAGCACATAAGGAGTGAGAAAGCTGCTGAGGCTCGACGTTACACTCTTACAAAAAACAATCATTAGTTAGATATAAACGGCAGTAATTGATTCAGTAGGACTCCTTATCCATGTAAACGATCATTGTGACATCTGAATTCATTAATTATCTGAAATACACTGCGTGTGCGTGGTGATGTTAAATGTTTGAACCAAGGTTAACGGTAAAGTGTCAGAGAATGGGTGGTGATTTTGACGTCCTCCCATGATCTGAAGTGAGCGTGCGTGTTTGTGTTGGTGAAAGTTAAGAAATGTACAACTGTCGGTTCAGCTCTCTGGTGCTCCCTGCTGGCAGTATCACTATACTGTCCTCATGTTTCACAAAAATAGTTTTGAGAGACGTTGTCAGTTTTTGTATGTTGCTTAAATCCTCCAAAGCGGTTGGCAGTAAACATCAGGTCACGGTACGCCACGGAGTCAATGAGCTCGAGTTGAAAAAGAAAAAGCTTACAGCACCTGGTATTCCAGGCGGTCTCCCATCCAAGTACTAACCAGGCCCGACCCTGCTTAGCTTCCGAGATCAGACGAGATCGGGCTTGTTCAGGGTGGTATGGCCGTAAGCAATTAGTGCAGGCGCAAAACCAGGTTTTATACAGTAGCACATAAGGAGTGAGAAAGCTGCTGAGGCTCGACGTTACACTCTTACAAAAACAATCATTAGTTAGATATAAACGGCAGTAATTGATTCAGTAGGACTCCTTATCCATGTAAACGATCATTGTGACATCTGAATTCATTAATTATCTGAAAATACACTGCGTGTGCGTGTGATGTTAAATGTTTGAACCAAGGTTAACGGTTAAAGTGTCAGAGAATGGGTGGTGATTTTTTGACGTCCTCCCATGATCTGAAGTGAGCGTGCGTGTTTGTGTTGGTGAAAGTTTAAGAAATGTACAACTGTCGGTTCAGCTCTCTGGTGCTCCCTGCTGGCAGTATCACTATACTGTCCTCATGTTTCACAAAAATAGTTTTGAGAGACGTTGTCAGTTTTTGTATGTTGCTTAAATCCTCCAAAGCGGTTGGCAGTAAACATCAGGTCACGGTACGCCACGGAGTCAATGAGCTCGAGTTGAAAAAGAAAAAGCTTACAGCACCTGGTATTCCCAGGCGGTCTCCCATCCAAGTACTAACCAGGCCCGACCCTGCTTAGCTTCCGAGATCAGACGAGATCGGGCGTGTTCAGGGTGGTATGGCCGTAAGCAATTAGTGCAGGCGCAAAACCAGGTTTTATACAGTAGCACATAAGGAGTGAGAAAGCTGCTGAGGCTCGACGTTACACTCTTACAAAAACAATCATTAGTTAGATATAAACGGCAGTAATTGATTCAGTAGGACTCCTTATCCATGTAAACGATCATTGTGACATCTGAATTCATTAATTATCTGAAATACACTGCGTGTGCGTGTGATGTTAAATGTTTGAACCAAGGTTAACGGTTTAAAGTGTCAGAGAATGGGTGGTGATTTTTTGACGTCCTCCCATGATCTGAAGTGAGCGTGCGTGTTTGTGTTGGTGAAAGTTTAAGAAATGTACAACTGTCGGTTCAGCTCTCTGGTGCTCCCTGCTGGCAGTATCACTATACTGTCCTCATGTTTCACAAAAATAGTTTTGAGAGACGTTGTCAGTTTTTGTATGTTGCTTAAATCCTCCAAAGCGGTTGGCAGTAAACATCAGGTCACGGTACGCCACGGAGTCAATGAGCTCGAGTTGAAAAAGAAAAAGCTTACAGCACCTGGTATTCCCAGGCGGTCTCCCATCCAAGTACTAACCAGGCCCGACCCTGCTTAGCTTCCGAGATCAGACGAGATCGGGCGTGTTCAGGGTGGTATGGCCGTAAGCAATTAGTGCAGGCGCAAAACCAGGTTTTATACAGTAGCACATAAGGAGTGAGAAAGCTGCTGAGGCTCGACGTTACACTCTTACAAAAACAATCATTAGTTAGATATAAACGGCAGTAATTGATTCAGTAGGACTCCTTATCCATGTAAACGATCATTGTGACATCTGAATTCATTAATTATCTGAAATACACTGCGTGTGCGTGTGATGTTAAATGTTTGAACCAAGGTTAACGGTTAAAGTGTCAGAGAATGGGTGGTGATTTTTTGACGTCCTCCCATGATCTGAAGTGAGCGTGCGTGTTTGTGTTGGTGAAAGTTTAAGAAATGTACAACTGTCGGTTCAGCTCTCTGGTGCTCCCTGCTGGCAGTATCACTATACTGTCCTCATGTTTCACAAAAATAGTTTTGAGAGACGTTGTCAGTTTTTGTATGTTGCTTAAATCCTCCAAAGCGGTTGGCAGTAAACATCAGGTCACGGTACGCCACGGAGTCAATGAGCTCGAGTTGAAAAAGAAAAAGCTTACAGCACCTGGTATTCCCAGGCGGTCTCCCATCCAAGTACTAACCAGGCCCGACCCTGCTAGCTTCCGAGATCAGACGAGATCGGGCGTGTTCAGGGTGGTATGGCCGTAAGCAATTAGTGCAGGCGCAAACCAGGTTTTATACAGTAGCACATAAGGAGTGAGAAAGCTGCTGAGGCTCGACGTTACACTCTTACAAAAACAATCATTAGTTAGATATAAACGGCAGTAAATTGATTCAGTAGGACTCCTTATCCATGTAAACGATCATTGTGACATCTGAATTCATTAATTATCTGAAATACACTGCGTGTGCGTGTGATGTTAAATGTTTGAACCAAGGTTAACGGTTAAAGTGTCAGAGAATGGGTGGTGATTTTTTGACGTCCTCCCATGATCTGAAGTGAGCGTGCGTGTTTGTGTTGGTGAAAGTTTAAGAAATGTACAACTGTCGGTTCAGCTCTCTGGTGCTCCCTGCTGGCAGTATCACTATACTGTCCTCATGTTTCACAAAAATAGTTTTGAGAGACGTTGTCAGTTTTTGTATGTTGCTTAAATCCTCCAAAGCGGTTGGCAGTAAACATCAGGTCACGGTACGCCACGGTAGGCCACGGAGTCAATGAGCTCGAGTTGAAAAGAAAAAGCTTACAGCACCTGGTATTCCCAGGCGGTCTCCCATCCAAGTACTAACCAGGCCCGACCCTGCTTAGCTTCCGAGATCAGACGAGATCGGGCGTGTTCAGGGTGGTATGGCCGTAAGCAATTAGTGCAGGCGCAAAACCAGGTTTTATACAGTAGCACATAAGGAGTGAGAAAGCTGCTGAGGCTCGACGTTACACTTTTACAAAAACAATCATTAGTTAGATATAAACGGCAGTAATTGATTCAGTAGGACTCCTTATCCATGTAAACGATCATTGTGACATCTGAATTCATTAATTATCTGAAATACACTGCGTGTGCGTGTGATGTTAAATGTTTGAACCAAGGTTAACGGTTAAAGTGTCAGAGAATGGGTGGTGATTTTTGACGTCCTCCCATGATCTGAAGTGAGCGTGCGTGTTTGTGTTGGTGAAAGTTTAAGAAATGTACAACTGTCGGTTCAGCTCTCTGGTGCTCCCTGCTGGCAGTATCACTATACTGTCCTCATGTTTCACAAAAATAGTTTTGAGAGACGTTGTCAGTTTTTGTATGTTGCTTAAATCCTCCAAAGCGGTTGGCAGTAAACATCAGGTCACGGTACGCCACGGTAGCCACGGAGGCAATGAGCTCGAGTTGAAAAAGAAAAAGCTTACAGCACCTGGTATTCCCAGGCGTCCCATCCAAGTACTAACCAGGCCCGACCCTGCTTAGCTTCCGAGATCAGACGAGATCGGGCGTGTTCAGGGTGGTATGGCCGTAAGCAATTAGTGCAGGCGCAAAACCAGGTTTATACAGTAGCACATAAGGAGTGAGAAAGCTGCTGAGGCTCGACGTTACACTCTTACAAAAAACAATCATTAGTTAGATATAAACGGCAGTAAATGATTCAGTAGGACTCCTTATCCATGTAAACGATCATTGTGACATCTGAATTCATTAATTATCTGAAATACACTGCGTGTGCGTGTGATGTTAAATGTTTGAACCAAGGTTAACGGTTAAAGTGTCAGAGAATGGGTGGTGATTTTTTGACGTCCTCCCATGATCTGAAGTGAGCGTGCGTGTTTGTGTTGGTGAAAGTTTAAGAAATGTACAACTGTCGGTTCAGCTCTCTGGTGCTCCCTGCTGGCAGTATCACTATACTGTCCTCATGTTTCACAAAAATAGTTTTGAGAGACGTTGTCAGTTTTTGTATGTTGCTTAAATCCTCCAAAGCGGTTGGCAGTAAACATCAGGTCACGGTACGCACGGTAGGCCACGGAGTCAATGAGCTCGAGTTGAAAAAGAAAAGCTTACAGCACCTGGTATTCCCAGGCGGTCTCCCATCCAAGTACTAACCAGGCCCGACCCTGCTTAGCTTCCGAGATCAGACGAGATCGGGCGTGTTCAGGGTGGTATGGCCGTAAGCAATTAGTGCAGGCGCAAAACCAGGTTTTATACAGTAGCACATAAGGAGTGAGAAAGCTGCTGAGGCTCGACGTTACACTCTTACAAAAACAATCATTAGTTAGATATAAACGGCAGTAATTGATTCAGTAGGACTCCTTATCCATGTAAACGATCATTGTGACATCTGAATTCATTAATTATCTGAAATACACTGCGTGTGCGTGTGATGTTAAATGTTTGAACCAAGGTTAACGGTTAAAGTGTCAGAGAATGGGTGGTGATTTTTGACGTCCTCCCATGATCTGAAGTGAGCGTGCGTGTTTGTGTTGGTGAAAGTTTAAGAAATGTACAACTGTCGGTTCAGCTCTCTGGTGCTCCCTGCTGGCAGTATCACTATACTGTCCTCATGTTTCACAAAAATAGTTTTGAGAGACGTTGTCAGTTTTTGTATGTTGCTTAAATCCTCCAAAGCGGTTGGCAGTAAACATCAGGTCACGGTACGCCACGGTAGGCCACGGAGGCAATGAGCTCGAGTTGAAAAAGAAAAAGCTTACAGCACCTGGTATTCCCAGGCGGTCTCCCATCCAAGTACTAACCAGGCCCGACCCTGCTTAGCTTCCGAGATCAGACGAGATCGGGCGTGTTCAGGGTGGTATGGCCGTAAGCAATTAGTGCAGGCGCAAAACCAGGTTTTTTACAGTAGCACATAAGGAGTGAGAAAGCTGCTGAGGCTCGACGTTACACTTTTACAAAAACAATCATTAGTTAGATATAAACGGCAGTAATTGATTCAGTAGGACTCCTTATCCATGTAAACGATCATTGTGACATCTGAATTCATTAATTATCTGAAATACACTGCGTGTGCGTGTGATGTTAAATGTTTGAACCAAGGTTAACGGTTAAAGTGTCAGAGAATGGGTGGTGATTTTTTGACGTCCTCCCATGATCTGAAGTGAGCGTGCGTGTTTGTGTTGGTGAAAGTTTAAGAAATGTACAACTGTCGGTTCAGCTCTCTGGTGCTCCCTGCTGGCAGTATCACTATACTGTCCTCATGTTTCACAAAAATAGTTTTGAGAGACGTTGTCAGTTTTTGTATGTTGCTTAAATCCTCCAAAGCGGTTGGCAGTAAACATCAGGTCACGGTACGCCACGGTAGGCCACGGAGTCAATGAGCTCGAGTTGAAAAAGAATAAGCTTACAGCACCTGGTATTCCCAGGCGGTCTCCCATCCAAGTACTAACCAGGCCCGACCCTGCTTAGCTTCCGAGATCAGACGAGATCGGGCGTGTTCAGGGTGGTATGGCCGTAAGCAATTAGTGCAGGCGCAAAACCAGGTTTTATACAGTAGCACATAAGGAGTGAGAAAGCTGCTGAGGCTCGACGTTACACTCTTACAAAAACAATCATTAGTTAGATATAAACGGCAGTAATTGATTCAGTAGGACTCCTTATCCATGTAAACGATCATTGTGACATCTGAATTCATTAATTATCTGAAATACACTGCGTGTGCGTGTGATGTTAAATGTTTGAACCAAGGTTAACGGTTAAAGTGTCAGAGAATGGGTGGTGATTTTTTGACGTCCTCCCATGATCTGAAGTGAGCGTGCGTGTTTGTGTTGGTGAAAGTTTAAGAAATGTACAACTGTCGGTTCAGCTCTCTGGTGCTCCCTGCTGGCAGTATCACTATACTGTCCTCATGTTTCACAAAAATAGTTTTGAGAGACGTTGTCAGTTTTTGTATGTTGCTTAAATCCTCCAAAGCGGTTGGCAGTAAACATCAGGTCACGGTACGCCACGGTAGGCCACGGAGTCAATGAGCTCGAGTTGAAAAAGAAAAAGCTTACAGCACCTGGTATTCCCAGGCGGTCTCCCATCCAAGTACTAACCAGGCCCGACCCTGCTTAGCTTCCGAGATCAGACGAGATCGGGCGTGTTCAGGGTGGTATGGCCGTAAGCAATTAGTGCAGGCGCAAAACCAGGTTTTATACAGTAGCACATAAGGAGTGAGAAAGCTGCTGAGGCTCGACGTTACACTTTTACAAAAACAATCATTAGTTAGATATAAACGGCAGTAATTGATTCAGTAGGACTCCTTATCCATGTAAACGATCATTGTGACATCTGAATTCATTAATTATCTGAAATACACTGCGTGTGCGTGTGATGTTAAATGTTTGAACCAAGGTTAACGGTTAAAGTGTCAGAGAATGGGTGGTGATTTTTTGACGTCCTCCCATGATCTGAAGTGAGCGTGCGTGTTTGTGTTGGTGAAAGTTTAAGAAATGTACAACTGTCGGTTCAGCTCTCTGGTGCTCCCTGCTGGCAGTATCACTATACTGTCCTCATGTTTCACAAAAATAGTTTTGAGAGACGTTGTCAGTTTTTGTATGTTGCTTAAATCCTCCAAAGCGGTTGGCAGTAAACATCAGGTCACGGTACGCCACGGTAGGCCACGGAGGCAATGAGCTCGAGTTGAAAAAGAAAAAGCTTACAGCACCTGGTATTCCCAGGCGGTCTCCCATCCAAGTACTAACCAGGCCCGACCCTGCTTAGCTTCCGAGATCAGACGAGATCGGGCGTGTTCAGGGTGGTATGGCCGTAAGCAATTAGTGCAGGCGCAAAACCAGGTTTTATACAGTAGCACATAAGGAGTGAGAAAGCTGCTGAGGCTCGACGTTACACTTTTACAAAAACAATCATTAGTTAGATATAAACGGCAGTAATTGATTCAGTAGGACTCCTTATCCATGTAAACGATCATTGTGACATCTGAATTCATTAATTATCTGAAATACACTGCGTGTGCGTGTGATGTTAAATGTTTGAACCAAGGTTAACGGTTAAAGTGTCAGAGAATGGGTGGTGATTTTTTGACGTCCTCCCATGATCTGAAGTGAGCGTGCGTGTTTGTGTTGGTGAAAGTTTAAGAAATGTACAACTGTCGGTTCAGCTCTCTGGTGCTCCCTGCTGGCAGTATCACTATACTGTCCTCATGTTTCACAAAATAGTTTTGAGAGACGTTGTCAGTTTTTGTATGTTGCTTAAATCCTCCAAAGCGGTTGGCAGTAAACATCAGGTCACGGTACGCCACGGTAGGCCACGGAGGCAATGAGCTCGAGTTGAAAAAGAAAAAGCTTACAGCACCTGGTATTCCCAGGCGGTCTCCCATCCAAGTACTAACCAGGCCCGACCCTGCTTAGCTTCCGAGATCAGACGAGATCGGGCGTGTTCAGGGTGGTATGGCCGTAAGCAATTAGTGCAGGCGCAAAACCAGGTTTTATACAGTAGCACATAAGGAGTGAGAAAGCTGCTGAGGCTCGACGTTACACTTTTACAAAAACAATCATTAGTTAGATATAAACGGCAGTAATTGATTCAGTAGGACTCCTTATCCATGTAAACGATCATTGTGACATCTGAATTCATTAATTATCTGAAATACACTGCGTGTGCGTGTGATGTTAAATGTTTGAACCAAGGTTAACGGTTAAAGTGTCAGAGAATGGGTGGTGATTTTTTGACGTCCTCCCATGATCTGAAGTGAGCGTGCGTGTTTGTGTTGGTGAAAGTTTAAGAAATGTACAACTGTCGGTTCAGCTCTCTGGTGCTCCCTGCTGGCAGTATCACTATACTGTCCTCATGTTTCACAAAAATAGTTTTGAGAGACGTTGTCAGTTTTTGTATGTTGCTTAAATCCTCCAAAGCGGTTGGCAGTAAACATCAGGTCACGGTACGCCACGGTAGGCCACGGAGGCAATGAGCTCGAGTTGAAAAAGAAAAAGCTTACAGCACCTGGTATTCCCAGGCGGTCTCCCATCCAAGTACTAACCAGGCCCGACCCTGCTTAGCTTCCGAGATCAGACGAGATCAGGCGTGTTCAGGGTGGTATGGCCGTAAGCAATTAGTGCAGGCGCAAAACCAGGTTTTATACAGTAGCACATAAGGAGTGAGAAAGCTGCTGAGGCTCGACGTTACACTCTTACAAAAACAATCATTAGTTAGATATAAACGGCAGTAATTGATTCAGTAGGACTCCTTATCCATGTAAACGATCATTGTGACATCTGAATTCATTAATTATCTGAAATACACTGCGTGTGCGTGTGATGTTAAATGTTTGAACCAAGGTTAACGGTTAAAGTGTCAGAGAATGGGTGGTGATTTTTTGACGTCCTCCCATGATCTGAAGTGAGCGTGCGTGTTTGTGTTGGTGAAAGTTTAAGAAATGTACAACTGTCGGTTCAGCTCTCTGGTGCTCCCTGCTGGCAGTATCACTATACTGTCCTCATGTTTCACAAAAATAGTTTTGAGAGACGTTGTCAGTTTTTGTATGTTGCTTAAATCCTCCAAAGCGGTTGGCAGTAAACATCAGGTCACGGTACGCCACGGTAGGCCACGGAGGCAATGAGCTCGAGTTGAAAAAGAAAAAGCTTATAGCACCTGGTATTCCCAGGCGGTCTCCCATCCAAGTACTAACCAGGCCCGACCCTGCTTAGCTTCCGAGATCAAACGAGATCGGGCGTGTTCAGGGTGGTATGGCCGTAAGCAATTAGTGCAGGCGCAAAACCAGGTTTTATACAGTAGCACATAAGGAGTGAGAAAGCTGCTGAGGCTCGACGTTACACTTTTACAAAAACAATCATTAGTTAGATATAAACGGCAGTAATTGATTCAGTAGGACTCCTTATCCATGTAAACGATCATTGTGACATCTGAATTCATTAATTATCTGAAATACACTGCGTGTGCGTGTGATGTTAAATGTTTGAACCAAGGTTAACGGTTAAAGTGTCAGAGAATGGGTGGTGATTTATTGACGTCCTCCCATGATCTGTGGGGTGTTCCACAAAGCCGGTTTTATCACATAACCGGGTAAGTTAACACAGGGTTTGCTGTAACCCTAGGTTTTCCGTTCCAAAAGGATCACGGTATGTTAGTTGCTATAGCAACATATGCTCTGAATCAAACCTGATCGGACCAGGTTTTGCGCAGGTTAAGTTTGAAACATAACCCGGTTTTGGGTATTTCAACCGGCGTTCACCGCAGATTTCATGTGTTCACAATGGCATGCCCTTTTGATGAGAGAACTGCTGATATATCAGAGCGCAAATTATACGTGCAATCCACCGGGAGCGATTGATAAGACCACGGCTCGACATCTTGGCATATTGGATGACTTTTTGCTGGAGTGGAGAGATATAGATTCTCGCGCAAATCTTTAATATATTTAAATAGCCTTACATAGCCAACACTACCAATCGGGGACCTGGCCTCAGTTCACTCCAGACTATTTGCGTAGCCCTCCGTTTTTTTCAAATGGTAGTTTTATCTAGGCTATAATGCTGGAGATGCTGAGCACATCACAGTCGTTTCAGATGACCCATCCAAGATTTGTATCGGCCTCCTATCATACAAAGAGCAATATTGTCTTAGTACTATGCCGAGAGGCATTTACAACATAAAGTATAAAATAGTCCTAACGGACTTGCATCCACTGGAGAATGTTCGATCGTAGCCGGCGGCTTCATTACAAGCACTGATCCATCTTGATCTGTGAAGTTGATGAATTGTCACTTTTAGGTTTTCTACCCAGTTGTCAAAAAATAAACATTTGGAATAGTATGCGCTGTGGCAAGCACACGGTTTGCATGTGTTACTTCGAAGGCAAAAAAAATCTAAAATACAAGAAAACACAAAAACCAACATTCAACCAGTGTGGGGTATGGCCCATGACTCTCTGAGGTGGTAGGTATAGGTAGGCCTACCCCCTCCATGCCAGAGCGCCCTGAATTTATGTTTATTAACAGCTCCTCCACCGGGGTCAAGACAATTTGAGGGCCAGATCCAGTCTGCCGACTGTCGGCCTTTTCACGATTGGCTTAAAAAAATGGCTTATGTAAATTTATACCAATACGATGGTGGGAAAAGCTTACCAGTTTGTATGTTTTTTATACTTCATTTTTATACTTGATCCTCTGACCGCTTGGAAGCAATCAGAGTAGGCTACATATTGTTTTAGAAGAAAGGGGTTATGTGGTAGGATCTTTAAGAATGCTTAACTGTCTGGGATATTTATATATTCATGGCTCAAATATTAAGGATCATGCTTTTGACATGTAACTAACGCATTTACGTGGTCAGCGATCCGCTGCCAGGCTTTGGCTCTCCGGGTTCCAGAGGTTTTAGCGTTCCCTTTTCTTGTGATAATGTCCTTCTCCTCGTCATAGCTCTCCAGGAGAACCTGGAGTTCCATTTCATTGAAATAAGCGGCCCGTTTCGCCATATCGATCAGGGTTTCCATGATCCATACATCACGTCTTTTTAAGTTTGGCGTGGACGCGCACAACCCTGTGTTAACCAACCCCGGGTTGATTGAACTAATGCATAACCGCTGCTGTGGAACCGAAAACTCTGGGTTGGTCGGCACAGGGTCAATCAACCTAGAGTTCAGCGTTAACTCAGTGTTTGTTAAACCTCCGTTCGTGGAACACCCCTCTGAAGTGAGCGTGCGTGTTTGTGTTGGTGAAAGTTTAAGAAATGTACAACTGTCGGTTCAGCTCTCTGGTGCTCCCTGCTGGCAGTATCACTATACTGTCCTCATGTTTCACAAAAATAGTTTTGAGACGTTGTCAGTTTTTGTATGTTGCTTAAATCCTCCAAAGCGGTTGGCAGTAAACATCAGGTCACGGTACGCCACGGAGTCAATTAGCTCGAGTTGAAAAAGAAAAAGCTTATAGCACCTGGTATTCCCAGGCGGTTTCCCATCCAAGTACTAACCAGGCCCGACCCTGCTTAGCTTCCGAGATCAAACGAGATCGGGCGTGTTCAGGGTGGTATGGCCGTAAGCAATTAGTGCAGGCGCAAAACCAGGTTTTATACAGTAGCACATAAGGAGTGAGAAAGCTGCTGAGGCTCGACGTTACACTTTTACAAAAACAATCATTAGTTAGATATAAACGGCAGTAATTGATTCAGTAGGACTCCTTATCCATGTAAACGATCATTGTGACATCTGAATTCATTAATTATCTGAAATACACTGCGTGTGCGTGTGATGTTAAATGTTTGAACCAAGGTTAACGGTTAAAGTGTCAGAGAATGGGTGGTGATTTTTTGACGTCCTCCCATGATCTGAAGTGAGCGTGCGTGTTTGTGTTGGTGAAAGTTTAAGAAATGTACAACTGTCGGTTCAGCTCTCTGGTGCTCCCTGCTGGCAGTATCACTATACTGTCCTCATGTTTCACAAAAATAGTTTTGAGAGACGTTGTCAGTTTTTGTATGTTGCTTAAATCCTCCAAAGCGGTTGGCAGTAAACATCAGGTCACGGTACGCCACGGAGTCAATGAGCTCGAGTTGAAAAAGAATAAGCTTACAGCACCTGGTATTCCCAGGCGGTCTCCCATCCAAGTACTAACCAGGCCCGACCCTAGTTAACTTCCGAAAACAGACGAGATCGGGCGTGTTCAGGGTGGTATGGCCGTAAGCAATTAGTGCAGGCGCAAAACCAGGTTTTATACAGTAGCACATAAGGAGTGAGAAAGCTGCTGAGGCTCGACGTTACACTCTTACAAAAACAATCATTAGTTAGATATAAACGGCAGTAATTGATTCAGTAGGACTCCTTATCCATGTAAACGATCATTGTGACATCTGAATTCATTAATTATCTGAAATACACTGCGTGTGCGTGTGATGTTAAATGTTTGAACCAAGGTTAACGGTTAAAGTGTCAGAGAATGGGTGGTGATTTTTTGACGTCCTCCCATGATCTGAAGTGAGCGTGCGTGTTTGTGTTGGTGAAAGTTTAAGAAATGTACAACTGTCGGTTCAGCTCTCTGGTGCTCCCTGCTGGCAGTATCACTATACTGTCCTCATGTTTCACAAAAATAGTTTTGAGAGACGTTGTCAGTTTTTGTATGTTGCTTAAATCCTCCAAAGCGGTTGGCAGTAAACATCAGGTCACGGTACGCCACGGAGTCAATGAGCTCGAGTTGAAAAAGAAAAAGCTCACAGCACCTGGTATTCCCAGGCGGACTCCCATCCAAGTACTAACCAGGCCCGACCCTGCTTAGCTTCCGAGATCAGACGAGATCGGGCGTGTTCAGGGTGGTATGGCCGTAAGCAATTAGTGCAGGCGCAAAACCAGGTTTTATACAGTAGCACATAAGGAGTGAGAAAGCTGCTGAGGCTCGACGTTACACTCTTACAAAAACAATCATTAGTTAGATATAAACGGCAGTAATTGATTCAGTAGGACTCCTTATCCATGTAAACCATCATTGTGACATCTGAATTCATTAATTATCTGAAAACACTGCGTGTGCGTGTGATGTTAAATGTTTGAACCAAGGTTAACGGTTAAAGTGTCAGAGAATGGGTGGTGATTTTTTGACGTCCTCCCATGATCTGAAGTGAGCGTGCGTGTTTGTGTTGGTGAAAGTTTAAGAAATGTACAACTGTCGGTTCAGCTCTCTGGTGCTCCCTGCTGGCAGTATCACTATACTGTCCTCATGTTTCACAAAAATAGTTTTGAGAGACGTTGTCAGTTTTTGTATGTAGCTTAAATCCTCCAAAGCGGTTGGCAGTAAACATCAGGTCACGGTACGCCACGGAGTCAATGAGCTCGAGTTGAAAAAGAAAACGCTTACAGCACCTGGTATTCCCAGGCGGTCTCCCACCCAAGTACTAACCAGGCCCGACCCTGCTTAGTTGCCGAGATCAGACGAGATCGGGCGTGTTCAGGGTGGTATGGCCGTAAGCAAATAGTGCAGGCGCAAAACCAGGTTTTATACAGCAGCACATAAGGAGTGAGAAAGCTGCTGAGGCTCGACGTTACACTCTTACAAAAACAATCATTAGTTAGATATAAACGGCAGTAATTGATTCAGTAGAACTCCTTATCCATGTAAACGATCATTGTGACATCTGAATTCATTAATTATCTGAAATACACTGCGTGTGCGTGTGATGTTAAATGTTTGAACCAAGGTTAACGGTTAAAGTGTCAGAGAATGGGTGGTGATTTTTTGACGTCCTCCCATGATCTGAAGTGAGCGTGCGTGTTTGTGTTGGTGAAAGTTTAAGAAATGTACAACTGTCGGTTCAGCTATCTGGTGCTCCCTGCTGGCAGTATCACTATACTGTCCTCATGTTTCACAAAAATAGTTTTGAGAGACGTTGTCAGTTTTTGTATGTTGCTTAAATCCTCCAAAGCGGTTGGCAGTAAACATCAGGTCACGGTACGCCACGGTAGGCCACGGAGGCAATGAGCTCGAGTTGAAAAAGAAAAAGCTTACAGCACCTGGTATTCCCAGGCGGTCTCCCATCCAAGTACTAACCAGGCCGGACCCTGCTTAGCTTCCGAGATCAGACGAGATCGGGCAGTGTTCAGGGTGGTATGGCCGTAAGCAATTAGTGCAGGCGCAAAACCAGGTTTTATACAGTAGCACATAAGGAGTGAGAAAGCTGCTGAGGCTCGACGTTACACTCTTACAAAAACAATCATTAGTTAGATATAAACGGCAGTAATTGATTCAGTAGGACTCCTTATCCATGTAAACGATCATTGTGACATCTGAATTCATTAATTATCTGAAATACACTGCGTGTGCGTGTGATGTTAAATGTTTGAACCAAGGTTAACGGTTAAAGTGTCAGAGAATGGGTGGTGATTTTTGACGTCCTCCCATGATCTGAAGTGAGCGTGGGTGTTTGTGTTGGTGAAAGTTTAAGAAATGTACAACTGTCGGTTCAGCTCTCTGGTGCTCCCTGCTGGCAGTATCACTATACTGTCCTCATGTTTCACAAAAATAGTTTTGAGAGACGTTGTCAGTTTTTGTATGTTGCTTAAATCCTCCAAAGCGGTTGGCAGTAAACATCAGGTCACGGTACGCCACTGAGTCAATGAGCTCGAGTTGAAAAAGAAAAAGCTTATAGCACCTGGTATTCCCAGGCGGTCTCCCATCCAAGTACTAACCAGGCCCGACCCTGCTTAGCTTCCGAGATCAAACGAGATCGGGCGTGTTCAGGGTGGTATGGCCGTAAGCAATTAGTGCAGGCGCAAAACCAGGTTTTATACAGTAGCACATAAGGAGTGAGAAAGCTGCTGAGGCTCGACGTTACACTTTTACAAAAACAATCATTAGTTAGATATAAACGGCAGTAATTGATTCAG
The DNA here is from genome assembly GCF_026213295.1 of Gadus chalcogrammus. Taxonomy (NCBI): domain Eukaryota; kingdom Metazoa; phylum Chordata; class Actinopteri; order Gadiformes; family Gadidae; genus Gadus; species Gadus chalcogrammus. Next base: position 7,177,055 of record NC_079423.1, on the reverse strand, counting down.
TAGGACTCCTTATCCATGTAAACGATCATTGTGACATCTGAATTCATTAATTATCTGAAATACACTGCGTGTGCGTGTGATGTTAAATGTTTGAACCAAGGTTAACGGTTAAAGTGTCAGAGAATGGGTGGTGATTTTTTGACGTCCTCCCATGATCTGAAGTGAGCGTGCGTGTTTGTGTTGGTGAAAGTTTAAGAAATGTACAACTGTCGGTTCAGCTCTCTGGTGCTCCCTGCTGGCAGTATCACTATACTGTCCTCATTTTTCACAAAAATAGTTTTGAGACGTTGTCAGTTTTTGTATGTTGCTTAAATCCTCCAAAGTGGTTGGCAGTAAACATCAGGTCACGGTACGCCACGGAGTCAATGAGCTCGAGTTGAAAAAGAATAAGCTTACAGCACCTGGTATTCCCAGGCGGTCTCCCATCCAAGTACTAACCAGGCCCGACCCTACTTAGCTTCCGAGATCAGACGAGATCGGGCGTGTTCAGGGTGGTATGGCCGTAAGCAATTAGTGCAGGCGCAAAACCAGGTTTTATACAGTAGCACATAAGGAGTGAGAAAGCTGCTGAGGCTCGACGTTACACTCTTACAAAAACAATCATTAGTTAGATATAAACGGCAGTAATTGATTCAGTAGGACTCCTTATCCATGTAAACGATCATTGTGACATCTGAATTCATTAATTATCTGAAATACACTGCGTGTGCGTGTGATGTTAAATGTTTGAACCAAGGTTAACGGTTAAAGTGTCAGAGAATGGGTGGTGATTTTTTGACGTCCTCCCATGATCTGAAGTGAGCGTGCGTGTTTGTGTTGGTGAAAGTTTAAGAAATGTACAACTGTCGGTTCAGCTCTCTGGTGCTCCCTGCTGGCAGTATCACTATACTGTCCGCATGTTTCACAAAATAGTTTTGAGAGACGTTGTCAGTTTTTGTATGTTGCTTAAATCCTCCAAAGCGGTTGGCAGTAAACATCAGGTCACGGTACGCCACGGAGTCAATGAGCTCGAGTTGAAAAAGAAAAAGCTTACAGCACCTGGTATTCCAGGCGGACTCCCATCCAAGTACTAACCAGGCCCGACCCTGCTTAGCTTCCGAGATCAGACGAGATCGGGCGTGTTCAGGGTGGAATGGCCGTAAGCAATTAGTGCAGGCGCAAAACCAGGTTTTATACAGTAGCACATAAGGAGTGAGAAAGCTGCTGAGGCTCGACGTTACACTCTTACAAAAACAATCATTAGTTAGATATAAACGGCAGTAATTGATTCAGTAGGACTCCTTATCCATGTAAACCGATCATTGTGACATCTGAATTCATTAATTATCTGAAATACACTGCGTGTGCGTGTGATGTTAAATGTTTGAACCAAGGTTAACGGTTAAAGTGTCAGAGAATGGGTGGTGATTTTTTGACGTCCTCCCATGATCTGAAGTGAGCGTGCGTGTTTGTGTTGGTGAAAGTTTAAGAAATGTACAACTGTCGGTTCAGCTCTCTGGTGCTCCCTGCTGGCAGTATCACTATACTGTCCTCATGTTTCACAAAAATAGTTTTGAGAGACGTTGTCAGTTTTTGTATGTAGCTTAAATCCTCCAAAGCGGTTGGCAGTAAACATCAGGTCACGGTACGCCACGGAGTCAATGAGCTCGAGTTGAAAAAGAAAACGCTTACAGCACCTGGTATTCCCAGGCGGTCTCCCATCCAAGTACTAACCAGGCCCGACCCTGCTTAGTTGCCGAGATCAGACGAGATCGGGCGTGTTCAGGGTGGTATGGCCGTAAGCAAATAGTGCAGGCGCAAAACCAGGTTTTATACAGCAGCACATAAGGAGTGAGAAAGCTGCTGAGGCTCGACGTTACACTCTTACAAAAACAATCATTAGTTAGATATAAACGGCAGTAATTGATTCAGTAGAACTCCTTATCCATGTAAACGATCATTGTGACATCTGAATTCATTAATTATCTGAAATACACTGCGTGTGCGTGTGATGTTAAATGTTTGAACCAAGGTTAACGGTTAAAGTGTCAGAGAATGGGTGGTGATTTTTTGACGTCCTCCCATGATCTGAAGTGAGCGTGCGTGTTTGTGTTGGTGAAAGTTTAAGAAATGTACAACTGTCGGTTCAGCTCTCTGGTGCTCCCTGCTGGCAGTATCACTATACTGTCCTCATGTTTCACAAAAATAGTTTTGAGAGACGTTGTCAGTTTTTGTATGTTGCTTAAATCCTCCAAAGCGGTTGGCAGTAAACATCAGGTCACGGTACGCCACGGTAGGCCACGGAGGCAATGAGCTCGAGTTGAAAAAGAAAAAGCTTACAGCACCTGGTATTCCCAGGCGGTCTCCCATCCAAGTACTAACCAGGCGCAACCCTGCTTAGCTTCCGAGATCAGACGAGATCGGGCGTGTTCAGGGTGGTATGGCCGTAAGCAATTAGTGCAGGCGCAAAACCAGGTTTTATACAGTAGCACATAAGGAGTGAGAAAGCTGCTGAGGCTCGACGTTACACTCTTACAAAAACAATCATTAGTTAGATATAAACGGCAGTAATTGATTCAGTAGGACTCCTTATCCATGTAAACGATCATTGTGACATCTGAATTCATTAATTATCTGAAATACACTGCGTGTGCGTGTGATGTTAAATGTTTGAACCAAGGTTAACGATTAAAGTGTCAGAGAATGGGTGGTGATTTATTGACGTCCTCCCATGATCTGAAGTGAGCGTGCGTGTTTGTGTTGGTGAAAGTTTAAGAAATGTACAACTGTCGGTTCAGCTCTCTGGTGCTCCCTGCTGGCAGTATCACTATACTGTCCTCATGTTTCACAAAAATAGTTTGAGAGACGTTGTCAGTTTTTGTATGTTGCTTAAATCCTCCAAAGCGGTTGGCAGTAAACATCAGGTCACGGTACGCCACGGAGTCAATGAGCTCGAGTTGAAAAAGAAAAAGCTTATAGCACCTGGTATTCCCAGGCGGTCTCCCATCCAAGTACTAACCAGGCCCGACCCTGCTTAGCTTCCGAGATCAAGACGAGATCGGGCAGTGTTCAGGGTGGTATGGCCGTAAGCAATTAGTGCAGGCGCAAAACCAGGTTTTATACAGTAGCACATAAGGAGTGAGAAAGCTGCTGAGGCTCGACGTTACACTTTTACAAAAACAATCATTAGTTAGATATAAACGGCAGTAATTGATTCAGTAGGACTCCTTATCCATGTAAACGATCATTGTGACATCTGAATTCATTAATTATCTGAAATACACTGCGTGTGCGTGTGATGTTAAATGTTGAACCAAGGTTAACGGTTAAAGTGTCAGAGAATGGGTGGTGATTTTTTGACGTCCTCCCATGATCTGAAGTGAGCGTGCGTGTTTGTGTTGGTGAAAGTTTAAGAAATGTACAACTGTCGGTTCAGCTCTCTGGTGCTCCCTGCTGGCAGTATCACTATACTGTCCTCATGTTTCACAAAAATAGTTTTGAGAGACGTTGTCAGTTTTTGTATGTTGCTTAAATCCTCCAAAGCGGTTGGCAGTAAACATCAGGTCACGGTACGCCACGGAGTCAATGAGCTCGAGTTGAAAAAGAATAAGCTTACAGCACCTGGTATTCCCAGGCGGTCTCCCATCCAAGTACTAACCAGGCCCGACCCTACTTAGCTTCCGAGATCAGACGAGATCGGGCGTGTTCAGGGTGGTATGGCCGTAAGCAATTAGTGCAGGCGCAAAACCAGGTTTTATACAGTAGCACATAAGGAGTGAGAAAGCTGCTGAGGCTCGACGTTACACTCTTACAAAAACAATCATTAGTTAGATATAAACGGCAGTAATTGATTCAGTAGGACTCCTTATCCATGTAAACGATCATTGTGACATCTGAATTCATTAATTATCTGAAATACACTGCGTGTGCGTGTGATGTTAAATGTTTGAACCAAGGTTAACGGTTAAAGTGTCAGAGAATGGGTGGTGATTTTTTGACGTCCTCCCATGATCTGAAGTGAGCGTGCGTGTTTGTGTTGGTGAAAGTTTAAGAAATGTACAACTGTCGGTTCAGCTCTCTGGTGCTCCCTGCTGGCAGTATCACTATACTGTCCGCATGTTTCACAAAATAGTTTTGAGAGACGTTGTCAGTTTTTGTATGTTGCTTAAATCCTCCAAAGCGGTTGGCAGTAAACATCAGGTCACGGTACGCCACGGAGTCAATGAGCTCGAGTTGAAAAAGAAAAAGCTTACAGCACCTGGTATTCCAGGCGGATCTCCCATCCAAGTACTAACCAGGCCCGACCCTGCTTAGCTTCCGAGATCAGACGAGATTGGGCGTATTCAGGGTGTAATGGCCGTAAGCAATTAGTGCAGGCGCAAAACCAGGTTTTATACAGTAGCACATAAGGAGTGAGAAAGCTGCTGAGGCTCGACGTTACACTCTTACAAAAACAATCATTAGTTAGATATAAACGGCAGTAATTGATTCAGTAGGACTCCTTATCCATGTAAACGATCATTGTGACATCTGAATTCATTAATTATCTGAAATACACTGCGTGTGCGTGTGATGTTAAATGTTTGAACCAAGGTTAACGGTTAAAGTGTCAGAGAATGGGTGGTGATTTTTTGACGTCCTCCCATGATCTGAAGTGAGCGTGCGTGTTTGTGTTGGTGAAAGTTTAAGAAATGTACAACTGTCGGTTCAGCTCTCTGGTGCTCCCTGCTGGCAGTATCACTATACTGTCCTCATGTTTCACAAAAATAGTTTTGAGAGACGTTGTCAGTTTTTGTATGTAGCTTAAATCCTCCAAAGCGGTTGGCAGTAAACATCAGGTCACGGTACGCCACGGTAGGCCACGGGGTCAATGAGCTCGAGTTGAAAAAGAAAAAGCTTACAGCACCTGGTATTCCCAGGCGGTCTCCCATCCCAAGTACTAACCAGGCCCGACCCTGCTTAGCTTCCGAGATCAGACGAGATCGGGCGTGTTCAGGGTGGTATGGCCGTAAGCAAATAGTGCAGGCGCAAAACCAGGTTTTATACAGTAGCACATAAGGAGTGAGAAAGCTGCTGAGGCTCGACGTTACACTTTTACAAAAACAATCATTAGTTAGATATAAACGGCAGTAATTGATTCAGTAGGACTCCTTATCCATGTAAACGATCATTGTGACATCTGAATTCATTAATTATCTGAAATACACTGCGTGTGCGTGTGATGTTAAATGTTTGAACCAAGGTTAACGGTTAAAGTGTCAGAGAATGGGTGGTGATTTTTTGACGTCCTCCCATGATCTGAAGTGAGCGTGCGTGTTTGTGTTGGTGAAAGTTTAAGAAATGTACAACTGTCGGTTCAGCTCTCTGGTGCTCCCTGCTGGCAGTATCACTATACTGTCCTCATGTTTCACAAAAATAGTTTTGAGAGACGTTGTCAGTTTTTGTATGTTGCTTAAATCCTCCAAAGCGGTTGGCAGTAAACATCAGGTCACGGTACGCCACGGTAGGCCACGGAGTCAATGAGCTCGAGTTGAAAAAGAAAAAGCTTACAGCACCTGGTATTCCCAGGCGGTCTCCCATCCAAGTACTAACCAGGCCGACCCTGCTTAGCTTCCGAGATCAGACGAGATCGGGCGTGTTCAGGGTGGTATGGCCGTAAGCAATTAGTGCAGGCGCAAAACCAGGTTTTATACAGTAGCACATAAGGAGTGAGAAAGCTGCTGAGGCTCGACGTTACACTCTACAAAAACAATCATTAGTTAGATATAAACGGCAGTAATTGATTCAGTAGGACTCCTTATCCATGTAAACGATCATTGTGACATCTGAATTCATTAATTATCTGAAATACACTGCGTGTGCGTGTGATGTTAAATGTTTGAACCAAGGTTAACGGTTAAAGTGTCAGAGAATGGGTGGTGATTTTTTGACGTCCTCCCATGATCTGAAGTGAGCGTGCGTGTTGGTGTTGGTGAAAGTTTAAGAAATGTACAACTGTCGGTTTCAGCTCTCTGGTGCTCCCTGCTGGCAGTATCACTATACTGTCCTCATGTTTCACAAAAATAGTTTTGAGAGACGTTGTCAGTTTTTGTATGTTGCTTAAATCCTCCAAAGCGGTTGGCAGTAAACAATCAGGTCACGGTACGCCACGGTAGGCCACGGAGTCAATGAGCTCGAGTTGAAAAGAAAAAGCTTACAGCACCTGGTATTCCCAGGCGGTCTCCCATCCAAGTACTAACCAGGCCCGACCCTGCTTAGCTTCCGAGATTCAGACGAGATCGGGCGTGTTCAGGGTGGTATGGCCGTAAGCAATTAGTGCAGGCGCAAAACCAGGTTTTATACAGTAGCACATAAGGAGTGAGAAAGCTGCTGAGGCTCGACGTTACACTTTTACAAAAACAATCATTAGTTAGATATAAACGGCAGTAATTGATTCAGTAGGACTCCTTATCCATGTAAACGATCATTGTGACATCTGAATTCATTAATTATCTGAAATACACTGCGTGTGCGTGTGATGTTAAATGTTTGAACCAAGGTTAACGGTTAAAGTGTCAGAGAATGGGTGGTGATTTTTTGACGTCCTCCCATGATCTGAAGTGAGCGTGCGTGTTTGTGTTGGTGAAAGTTTAAGAAATGTACAACTGTCGGTTCAGCTCTCTGGTGCTCCCTGCTGGCAGTATCACTATACTGTCCTCATGTTTCACAAAATAGTTTTGAGAGACGTTGTCAGTTTTTGTATGTTGCTTAAATCCTCCAAAGCGGTTGGCAGTAAACATCAGGTCACGGTACGCCACGTTAGGCCACGGAGGCAATGAGCTCGAGTTGAAAAAGAATAAGCTTACAGCACCTGGTATTCCAGGCGGTCTCCCATCCAAGTACTAACCAGGCCCGACCCTGCTTAGCTTCCGAGATCAGACGAGATCGGGCGTGTTCAGGGGTGGTATGGCCGAAGCAATTAGTGCAGGCGCCAAAACCAGGTTTATACAGTAGCACATAAGGAGTGAGAAAGCTGCTGAGGCTCGACGTTACACTTTTACAAAAACAATCATTAGTTAGATATAAACGGCAGTAATTGATTCAGTAGGACTCCTTATCCATGTAAACGATCATTGTGACATCTGAATTCATTAATTATCTGAAATACACTGCGTGTGCGTGTGATGTTAAATGTTTGAACCAAGGTTAACGGTTAAAGTGTCAGAGAATGGGTGGTGATTTTTTGACGTCCTCCATGATCTGAAGTGAGCGTGCGTGTTTGTGTTGGTGAAAGTTTAAGGAATGTACAACTGTCGTTTCAGCTCTCTGGTGCTCCCTGCTGGCAGTATCACTATACTGTCCTCATGTTTCACAAAAATAGTTTTGAGAGACGTTGTCAGTTTTTGTATGTTGCTTAAATCCTCCAAAGCGGTTGGCAGTAAACATCAGGTCACGGTACGCCACGGTAGGCCACGGAGGCAATGAGCTCGAGTTGAAAAAGAAAAGCTTACAGCACCTGGTATTCCCAGGCGGTCTCCCATCCAAGTACTAACCAGGCCCGACCCTGCTTAGCTTCCGAGATCAGACGAGATCGGGCGTGTTCAGGTGGTATGGCCGTAAGCAATTAGTGCAGGCGCAAAACCAGGTTTTATACAGTAGCACATAAGGAGTGAGAAAGCTGCTGAGGCTCGACGTTACACTTTACAAAAACAATCATTAGTTAGATATAAACGGCAGTAATTGATTCAGTAGGACTCCTTATCCATGTAAACGATCATTGTGACATCTGAATTCATTAATTATCTGAAATACACTGCGTGTGCGTGTGATGTTAAATGTTTGAACCAAGGTTAACGGTTAAAGTGTCAGAGAATGGGTGGTGATTTTTTGACGTCCTCCCATGATCTGAAGTGAGCGTGCGTGGTTTGTGTTGGTGAAAGTTTAAGAAATGTACAACTGTCGGTTCAGCTCTCTGGTGCTCCCTGCTGGCAGTATCACTATACTGTCCTCATGTTTCACAAAAATAGTTTGAGAGACGTTGTCAGTTTTTGTATGTTGCTTAAATCCTCCAAAGCGGTTGGCAGTAAACATCAGGTCACGGTACGCCACGGTAGCCACTAGTGCAATGAGCTCGAGTTGGAAAAAGAAAAAGCTACAGCACTGGTATTCCCAGGCAGGTCTCCCATCCAAGTACTAACCAGGCCCGACCCTGCTTAGCTTCCGAGATCAGACGAGATCGGCGTGTTCAGGTGGTATGGCCGTAAGCCAATTAGTGCAGGCGCAAAACCATGTTTTATACAGTAGCACATAAGGAGTGAGAAAGCTGCTGAGGCTCGACGTTACACTCTTACAAAAACATCATTAGTTAGTATAAACGGCAGTAATGATTCAGTAGGACCCTTATCCATGTAAACGATCATTGTGACATCTGAATTCATTAATTATCTGAAATACACTGCGTGTGTGCGTGTGATGTAAATGTTTGAACCAAGGTTAACGGTAAAGTGTCAGAGATGGGTGGTGATTTTTTTGACGTCCTCCCATGATCTGAAGTGAGCGTGCGTGTTTGTGTTGGTGAAAGTTTAAGAAATGTACAACTGTCGGTTCAGCTCTCTGGTGCTCCCTGCTGGCAGTATCACTATACTGTCCTCATGTTTCACAAAAATAGTTTGAGAGACGTTGTCAGTTTTTGTATGGTTCTTAAATCCTCCAAAAGCGGTTGGCAGTACAGCATCAGTCACGGTACGCCACGGTATGCCACGGAGGCATTACTCGAGTTGAAAAAGAAAAAGCTTATAGCACCTGGTATTCCCAGGCGGTCTCCCATCCAAGTACTAACCAGGCCCGACCCTGCTTAGCTTCCCAGATCAAACGAGATCGGGTGTGTTCAGGGTGGTATGGCCGTAAGCAATTAGTGCAGGCGCAAAACCAGGTTTTATACAGTAGCACATAAGGAGTTGAGAAAGCTGCTGAGGCTCGACGTTACACTTTTACAAAAACAATCATTAGTTAGATATAAAACGGCAGTAATGATTCAGTAGGACTCCTTTATCCATGTAAACGATCATTGTGGACATCTGAATTCATATTCTCTGAAATACACTGAGTGTGCGTGTGATGTAAATGTTTGAACCAAGGTTAACGGTTTTAAAGTGTCAGAGAATGGGTGGTGATTTTTGACGTCCTCCCATGATCTGTGGGGTGTTCCACAAAGCCGGTTTTATCACATAACCGGGTAAGTTAACCCAGGGTTTGCTGTAACCCTAGGTTTTCCGTTCCAAAAGGATCACGGTATGTTAGTTGCTATAGCAACATATGCTCTGAATCAAACCTGGTCGGACCAGGTTTTGCGCAGGTTAAGTTTGAAACATAACCCGGTTTTGGGTATTTCAACCGGCGTTCACCGCAGATTTCATGTGTTCACAATGGCATGCCCTTTTGATGAGAGAACTGCTGATATCAGAGCGCAAATTATACGTGCAATCCACCGGGAGCGATTGATAAGACCACGGCTCGACATCTTGGCATATTGGATGACTTTTTGCTGGAGTGGAGAGATATAGATTCTCGCGCAAATCTTTAATATATTTAAATAGCCTTACATAGCCAACACTACCAATCGAGGACCTGGCCTCAGTTCACTCCAGACTATTTGCGTAGCCCTCCGTTTTTTTCAAATGGTAGTTTTATCTAGGCTATAATGCTGGAGATGCTGAGCACATCACAGTCGTTTCAGATGACCCATCCAAGATTTGTATCGGCCTCCTATCATACAAAAAGCAATATTGTCTGAGTACTATGCCGAGAGGCATTTACAACATAAAGTATAAAATAGTCCTAACGGACTTGCATCCACTGGAGAATGTTCGATCGTAGCCGGCGGCTTCATTACAAGCACTGATCCATCTTGATCTGTGAAGTTGATGAATTGTCACTTTTAGGTTTTCTACCCAGTTACCAAAAAATAAACATTTGGAATAGTATGCGCTGTGGCAAGCACACGGTTTGCATGTGTTACTTCGAAGGCAAAAAAAATCTAAAATACAAGAAAACACAAAAACCTACATTCAACCAGTGTGGGGTATGGCCCATGACTCTCTGAGGTGGTAGGTAGGTACCTACCCCCTCCATGCCAGGGCGCCCTGAATTTATGTTTATTAACAGCTCCTCCACCGGGGTCAAGACAATTTGAGGGCCAGATCCAGTCTGCCGACTGTCGGCCTTTTCACGATTGGCTTAAAAAAATGGCTTATTTAAATTTATACCAATACGATGGTGGGAAAAGCTTACCAGTTTGTATGTTTTTTATACTTCATTTTTATACTTGATCCTCTGACCGCTTGGAAGCAATCGGTAGTACATATTGTTTTAGAAGAAAGGGGTTATGTGGTAGGATCTTTAAGAATGCTTAACTGGGATATTTATATATTCATGGCTCAAATATTAAGGATCATGCTTTTGACGTGTAACTAACGCATTTACGCGGTCAGCGATCCGCTGCCAGGCTTTGGTTCTCCGGGTTCCAGAGGTTTTAGCGTTCCCTTTTCTTGTGATAATGTCCTTCTCCTCGTCATAGCTCTCCAGGAGAACCTGGAGTTCCATTTCATTGAAATAAGCGGCCCGTTTCGCCATATCGATCAGGGTTTCCATGATCCATACATCACGTCTTTTTAAGTTTGGCGTGGACGCGCACAACCCTGTGTTAACCAACCCCGAGTTGATTGAACTAATGCATAACCGCTGCTGTGGAACCGAAAACTCTGGGTTGGTCGGCACAGGGTCAATCAACCTAGAGTTCAGCGTTAACTCAGTGTTTGTTAAACCTCCGTTCGTGGAACACCCCTCTGAAGTGAGCGTGCGTGTTTGTGTTGGTGAAAGTTTAAGAAATGTACAACTGTCGGTTCAGCTCTCTGGTGCTCCCTGCTGGCAGTATCACTATACTGTCCTCATGTTTCACAAAAAGAGTTTTGAGAGACGTTGTCAGTTTTTGTATGTTGCTTAAATCCTCCAAAGCGGTTGGCAGTAAACATCAGGTCACGGTACGCCACGGAGTCAATGAGCTCGAGTTGAAAAAGAAAAAGCTTACAGCACCTGGTATTCCCAGGCGGTTCCCATCCAAGTACTAACCAGGCCCGACCCTGCTTAGCTTCCGAGATCAGACGAGATCGGGCGTGTTCAGGGTGGTATGGCCGTAAGCAATTAGTGCAGGCGCAAAACCAGGTTTTATACAGTAGCACATAAGGAGTGAGAAAGCTGCTGAGGCTCGACGTTACACTTTTACAAAAACAATCATTAGTTAGATATAAACGGCAGTAATTGATTCAGTAGGACTCCTTATCCATGTAAACGATCATTGTGACATCTGAATTCATTAATTATCTGAAATACACTGCGTGTGCGTGTGATGTTAAATGTTTGAACCAAGGTTAACGGTTAAAGTGTCAGAGAATGGGTGGTGATTTTTTGACGTCCTCCCATGATCTGAAGTGAGCGTGCGTGTTTGTGTTGGTGAAAGTTTAAGAAATGTACAACTGTCGGTTCAGCTCTCTGGTGCTCCCTGCTGGCAGTATCACTATACTGTCCTCATGTTTCACAAAAATAGTTTTGAGACGTTGTCAGTTTTTGTATGTTGCTTAAATCCTCCAAAGCGGTTGGCAGTAAACATCAGGTCACGGTACGCCACGGAGTCAATGAGCTCGAGTTGAAAAAGAAAAGCTTACAGCACCTGGTATTCCCAGGCGGTCTCCCATCCAAGTACTAACCAGGCCCGACCCTACTTAGCTTCCGAGATCAGACGAGATCGGGCGTGTTCAGGGTGGTATGGCCGTAAGCAATTAGTGCAGGCGCAAAACCAGGTTTTATACAGTAGCACATAAGGAGTGAGAAAGCTGCTGAGGCTCGACGTTACACTTACAAAAACAATCATTAGTTAGATATAAACGGCAGTAATTGATTCAGTAGGACTCCTTATCCATGTAAACGATCATTGTGACATCTGAATTCATTAATTATCTGAAATACACTGCGTGTGCGTGTGATGTTAAATGTTTGAACCAAGGTTAACGGTTAAAGTGTCAGAGAATGGGT
>NC_079423.1:7128703-7164910 GCF_026213295.1 Gadus chalcogrammus | reverse complement strand
AGAAAAAGCTTACAGCACCTGGTATTCCCAGGCGGTCTCCCATCCAAGTACTAACCAGGCCCGACCCTGCTTAGCTTCCGAGATCAGACGAGATCGGGCGTGTTCAGGGTGGTATGGCCGTAAGCAATTAGTGCAGGCGCAAAACCAGGTTTTATACAGTAGCACATAAGGAGTGAGAAAGCTGCTGAGGCGACGTTACACTTTTACAAAAACAATCATTAGTTAGATATAAACGGCAGTAATTGATTCAGTAGGACTCCTTATCCATGTAAACGATCATTGTGACATCTGAATTCATTAATTATCTGAAATACACTGCGTGTGCGTGTGATGTTAAATGTTTGAACCAAGGTTAACGGTTAAAGTGTCAGAGAATGGGTGGTGATTTTTTGACGTCCTCCCATGATCTGAAGTGAGCGTGCGTGTTTGTGTTGGTGAAAGTTTAAGAAATGTACAACTGTCGGTTCAGCTCTCTGGTGCTCCCTGCTGGCAGTATCACTATACTGTCCTCATGTTTCAACAAAAAATAGTTTTGAGAGACGTTGTCAGTTTTTGTATGTTGGCTTAAATCCTACCAAAGCGGTTGGCAGTAAACATCAGGTCACGGTACGCCAGGTAAGGCCACGGAGTCAATGAGCTCGAGTTGAAAAAGAAAAGCTTACGAGCACCTGGTATTCCCAGGCGGTCTCCCATCCAGTTACTAACCAGGCCCGACCCTTCTTAGTTCCGAGATCAGACGAGATCGGGCGTGTTCAGGGTGGTATGGCCGTACGCAAATTAGTGCAGGCGCAAAACAGGTTTTATACAGTAGCACATAAGGAGTGAGAAAGCTGCCTGAGGCTCGACGTTACACTCTTACAAAAACAATCCATTAGTTAGATATAAACGGCAAGTAATTGATTCAGTAGACTCCTTATCCATGTAAACGATCATTGTGACATCATGAATTCATTAATTATCTGAAATACACTGCGTGTGCGTGTGATGTTAAATGTTTGAACCAAGTTAACGGTTAAAGTGTCAGAGATAGGGTGGGTGATTTTTGACGTCCTCCCATGATCTGAAGTGAGCGTGCGTGTTTGTGTTGGTGAAAGTTTAAGAAATGTACAGACTGTCGGTTCAGCTCTCTGGTGCTACCCTGCTGGCAGTATCACTATACTGTCCTCATGTTTCACAAAAATAGTTTTGAGAGACGTTGTCAGGTTTTGTATGTTGCTTAAATCCTCCAAAGCGGTTGATGCAGTAAACATCAGGTCACGGTACCCACGGTAGGACCACGGAGTCCATGAGCTCGAGTTTGAAAAAGAAAAAGCTACAAGCACCTGGTATTCCCCAGGCGGTCTCCATCCAAGTACTAACCAGGCCCGACCCTGCTTAGCTTCCGAGATCACAGATCCGAGTACGGGCGTGTTCAGGGTGGTATGGCCGTAAGCAATTAGTGCAGGCGCAAAACCAGGTTTTATACAGTAGCACATAAGGAGTGAGGAAAGCTGCTGAGGCTCGACGTTACACTCTTTACAAAACAATCATTAGTTAGATATAAACGGCAGTAATTGATTCAGTTAGGACTCCTTATCCATGTAAACGATCATTGTGACATCTGAATTCATTAATTATCTGAAATACACTGCGTGGCGTGTGATGTTAAATGTTTGAACCCAGGTTAACGGTTAAAGTGTCAGAGAATGGGTGGTGATTTTTTGACGTCCTCCCATGATCTGAAGTGAGCGTGCGTGTTTGTGTTGGTGTTGGTGAAAGTTTAAGAAATGTACAACTGTCGTTTCAGCTCTCTGGTGCTCCCTGCTGGCAGTATCACTATACTGTCCTCATGTTTCACAAAATAGTTTTGAGAGACGGTGTCAGTTTTTGTATGTTGCTTAAATCCTCCAAAGCGGTTGGCAGTAAACATCAGGTCACGGTACGCCACGGGAGGCCACGGAGGCAATGAGCTCGAGTTGAAAAAGAAAAAGCTTACAGCACCTGGTATTCCCAGGCGGTCTCCCATCCAAGTACTAACCAGGCCCGACCCTGCTTAGCTTCCGAGATCAGACGAGATCGGGCGTGTTCAGGGGGGTATGGCCGTAAGCAATTAGTGCAGGCGCAAAACCAGGTTTCTACAGTAGCACATAAGGAGTGAGAAAGCTGCTGAGGCTCGACGTTACACTCTTTACAAAACAATCATTAGTTAGATATAAACGGCAGTATTGATTTCAGTAGGACTCCTTATCCATGTAAACGATCATTGTGACATCTGAATTCATTAATTATCTGAAATACACTGCGTGTGCGTGTGATGTTAAATGTTTGAACCAAGGTTAACGGTTAAAGTGTCAGAGAATGGGTGGTGATTTTTTGACGTCCTCCCATGATCTGAAGTGAGCGTGCGTGTTTGTGTTGGTGAAAGTTTAAGAAATGTACAACTGTCGGTTCAGCTCTCTGGTGCTCCCTGCTGGCAGTATCACTATACTGTCCTCATGTTTCACAAAAATAGTTTTGAGAGACGTTGTCAGTTTTTGTATGTTGCTTAAATCCTCCAAAGCGGTTGGCAGTAAACATCAGGTCACGGTACGCCACGGTAGGCCACGGAGTCAATGAGCTCGAGTTGAAAAAGAAAAAGCTTACAGCACCTGGTATTCCCAGGCGGTCTCCCATCCAAGTACTAACCAGGCCCGACCCTGCTTAGCTTCCGAGATCAGACGAGATCGGGCGTGTTCAGGGTGGTATGGCCGTAAGCAATTAGTGCAGGCGCAAAACCAGGTTTTATACAGTAGCACATAAGGAGTGAGAAAGCTGCTGAGGCTCGACGTTACACTTTACAAAACAATCATTAGTTAGATATAAACGGCAGTAATTGATTCAGTAGGACTCCTTATCCATGTAACGATCATTGTGACATCTGAATTCATTAATTATCTGAAATACACTGCGTGTGCGTGTGATGTTAAATGTTTGAACCAAGGTTAACGGTTAAAGTGTCAGAGAATGGGTGGTGATTTTTTGACGTCCTCCATGATCTGAAGTGAGCGTGCGTGGTTGTGTTGGTGAAAGTTTAAGAAATGTACAACTGTCGTTTCAGCTCTCTGGTGCTCCCTGCTGGCAGTATCACTATACTGTCCTCATGTTTCACAAAAATAGTTTTGAGAGACGTTGTCAGTTTTTGTATGTTGCTTAAATCCTCCAAAGCGGTTGGCAGTAAACATCAGGTCACGGTACGCCACGGTAGGCCACGGAGTCAATGAGCTCGAGTTGAAAAAGAAAAGCTTACAGCACCTGGTATTCCCAGGCGGTCTCCCATCCAAGTACTAACCAGGCCCGACCCTGCTTAGCTTCCGAGATCAGACGAGATCGGGCGTGTTCAGGGTGGTATGGCCGTAAGCAATTAGTGCAGGCGCAAAACCAGGTTTTATACAGTAGCACATAAGGAGTGAGAAAGCTGCTGAGGCTTCGACGTTACACTTTACAAAAACAATCATTAGTTAGATATAAACGGCAGTAATTGATTCAGTAGGACTCCTTATCCATGTAACGATCATTGTGACATCTGAATTCATTAATTATCTGAAATACACTGCGTGTGCGTGTGATGTTAAATGTTTGAACCAAGGTTAACGGTTAAAGTGTCAGAGAATGGGTGGTGATTTTTTGACGTCCTCCCATGATCTGAAGTGAGCGTGCGTGTTTGTGTTGGTGAAAGTTTAAGAAATGTAGCAACTGTCGGTTCAGCTCTCTGGTGCTCCCTGCTGGCAGTATCACTATACTGTCCTCATGTTTCACAAAAATAGTTTTGAGAGACGTTGTCAGTTTTTGTATGTTGCTTAAATCCTCCAAAGCGGTTGGCAGTAAACATCAGGTCACGGTACGCCACGGTAGGCCACGGAGTCAATGAGCTCGAGTTGAAAAAGAAAATAGCTTACAGCACCTGGTATTCCCAGGCGGTCTCCCATCCAAGTACTAACCAGGCCCGACCCTGCTTAGCTTCCGAGATCAGACGAGATCGGGCGTGTTCAGGGTGGTATGGCCGTAAGCAATTAGTGCAGGCGCAAAACCAGGTTTTATACAGTAGCACATAAGGAGTGAGAAAGCTGCTGAGGCTCGACGTTACACTTTACAAAAACAATCATTAGTTAGATATAAACGGCAGTAATTGATTCAGTAGGACTCCTTATCCATGTAAACGATCATTGTGACATCTGAATTCATTAATTATCTGAAATACACTGCGTGTGCGTGTGATGTTAAATGTTTGAACCAAGGTTAACGGTTAAAGTGTCAGAGAATGGGTGGTGATTTTTTGACGTCCTCCCATGATCTGAAGTGAGCGTGCGTGTTGTGTTGGTGAAAGTTTAAGAAATGTACAACTGTCGGTTCAGCTCTCTGGTGCTCCCTGCTGGCAGTATCACTATACTGTCCTCATGTTTCACAAAAATAGTTTTGAGAGACGTTGTCAGTTTTTGTATGTTGCTTAAATCCTCCAAAGCGGTTGGCAGTAAACATCAGGTCACGGTACGCCACGGTAGGCCACGGAGGCAATGAGCTCGAGTTGAAAAAGAAAAAGCTTACAGCACCTGGTATTCCCAGGCGGTCTCCCATCCAAGTACTAACCAGGCCCGACCCTGCTTAGCTTCCGAGATCAGACGAGATCGGGCGTGTTCAGGGTGGTATGGCCGTAAGCAATTAGTGCAGGCGCAAAACCAGGTTTTATACAGTAGCACATAAGGAGTGAGAAAGCTGCTGAGGCTCGACGTTACACTCTTACAAAAACAATCATTAGTTAGATATAAACGGCAGTAATTGATTCAGTAGGACTCCTTATCCATGTAAACGATCATTGTGACATCTGAATTCATTAATTATCTGAAATACACTGCGTGTGCGTGTGATGTTAAATGTTTGAACCAAGGTTAACGGTTAAAGTGTCAGAGAATGGGTGGTGATTTTTTGACGTCCTCCCATGATCTGAAGTGAGCGTGCGTGTTTGTGTTGGTGAAAGTTTAAGAAATGTACAACTGTCGGTTCAGCTCTCTGGTGCTCCCTGCTGGCAGTATCACTATACTGTCCTCATGTTCACAAAAATAGTTTGAGAGACGTTGTCAGTTTTTGTATGTTGCTTAAATCCTCCAAAGGGGTTGGCAGTAAACATCAGGTCACGGTACGCCACGGTAGGCCACGGAGTCAATGAGCTCGAGTTGAAAAAGAAAAAGCTTACAGCACCTGGTATTCCCAGGCGGTCTCCCATCCAAGTACTAACCAGGCCCGACCCTGCTTAGCTTCCGAGATCAGACGAGATCGGGCGTGTTCAGGGTGGTATGGCCGTAAGCAATTAGTGCAGGCGCAAAACCAGGTTTTATACAGTAGCACATAAGGAGTGAGAAAGCTGCTGAGGCTTCGACGTTACACTTTACAAAAACAAATCATTAGTTAGATATAAACGGCAGTAATTGATTCAGTAGGACTCCTTATCCATGTAAACGATCATTGTGACATCTGAATTCATTAATTATCTGAAATACACTGCGTGTGCGTGTGATGTTAAATGTTTGAACCAAGGTTAACGGTTAAAGTGTCAGAGAATGGGTGGTGATTTTTTGACGTCCTCCCATGATCTGAAGTGAGCGTGCGTGTTTGTGTTGGTGAAAGTTTAAGAAATGTACAACTGTCGGTTCAGCTCTCTGGTGCTCCCTGCTGGCAGTATCACTATACTGTCCTCATGTTTCACAAAAATAGTTTTGAGAGACGTTGTCAGTTTTTGTATGTTGCTTAAATCCTCCAAAGCGGTTGGCAGTAAACATCAGGTCACGGTACGCCACGGTAGCCACGGAGTCAATGAGCTCGAGTTGAAAAAGAAAAGCTTACAGCACCTGGTATTCCCAGGCGGTCTCCCATCCAAGTACTAACCAGGCCCGACCCTGCTTAGCTTCCGAGATCAGACGAGATCGGGCGTGTTCAGGGTGGTATGGCCGTAAGCAATTAGTGCAGGCGCAAAACCAGGTTTTATACAGTAGCACATAAGGAGTGAGAAAGCTGCTGAGGCTTGACGTTACACTTTTACAAAAACAATCATTAGTTAGATATAAACGGCAGTAATTGATTCAGTAGGACTCCTTATCCATGTAAACGATCATTGTGACATCTGAATTCATTAATATCTGAAATACACTGCGTGTGCGTGTGATGTTAAATGTTTGAACCAAGGTTAACGGTTAAAGTGTCAGAGAATGGGTGGTGATTTTTGACGTCCTCCCATGATCTGAAGTGAGCGTGCGTGTTTGTGTTGGTGAAAGTTTAAGAAATGTACAACTGTCGGTTCAGCTCTCTGGTGCTCCCTGCTGGCAGTATCACTATACTGTCCTCATGTTTCACAAAAATAGTTTTGAGAGACGTTGTCAGTTTTTGTATGTTGCTTAAATCCTCCAAAGCGGTTGGCAGTAAACATCAGGTCACGGTACGCCACGGTAGGCCACGGAGTCAATGAGCTCGAGTTGAAAAAGAAAAGCTTACAGCACCTGTATTCCCAGGCGGTCTCCCATCCAAGTACTAACCAGGCCCGACCCTGCTTAGCTTCCGAGATCAGACGAGATCGGGCGTGTTCAGGGTGGTATGGCCGTAAGCAATTAGTGCAGGCGCAAAACCAGGTTTTATACAGTAGCACATAAGGAGTGTGAAAGCTGCTGAGGCTCGACGTTACACTTTTACAAAAACAATCATTAGTTAGATATAAACGGCAGTAATTGATTCAGTAGGACTCCTTATCCATGTAAACGATCATTGTGACATCTGAATTCATTAATTATCTGAAATACACTGCGTGTGCGTGTGATGTTAAATGTTTGAACCAAGGTTAACGGTTAAAGTGTCAGAGAATGGGTGGTGATTTTTTGACGTCCTCCCATGATCTGAAGTGAGCGTGCGTGTTTGTGTTGGTGAAAGTTTAAGAAATGTACAACTGTCGGTTCAGCTCTCTGGTGCTCCCTGCTGGCAGTATCACTATACTGTCCCTCATGTTTCACAAAAATAGTTTTGAGAGACGTTGTCAGTTTTTGTATGTTGCTTAAATCCTCCAAAGCGGTTGGCAGTAAACATCAGGTCACGGTACGCCACGGTAGGCCACGGAGTCAATGAGCTCGAGTTGAAAAAGAAAAAGCTTACAGCACCTGGTATTCCCAGGCGGTCTCCCATCCAAGTACTAACCAGGCCCGACCCTGCTTAGCTTCCGAGATCAGACGAGATCGGGCGTGTTCAGGGTGGTATGGCCGTAAGCAATTAGTGCAGGCGCAAAACCAGGTTTTATACAGTAGCACATAAGGAGTGAGAAAGCTGCTGAGGCTCGACGTTACACTTTTACAAAAACAATCATTAGTTAGATATAAACGGCAGTAATTGATTCAGTAGGACTCCTTATCCATGTAAACGATCATTGTGACATCTGAATTCATTAATTATCTGAAATACACTGCGTGTGCGTGTGATGTTAAATGTTTGAACCAAGGTTAACGGTTAAAGTGTCAGAGAATGGGTGGTGATTTTTGACGTCCTCCCATGATCTGAAGTGAGCGTGCGTGTTTGTGTTGGTGAAAGTTTAAGAAATGTACAACTGTCGGTTCAGCTCTCTGGTGCTCCCTGCTGGCAGTATCACTATACTGTCCTCATGTTTCACAAAAATAGTTTTGAGAGACGTTGTCAGTTTTTGTATGTTGCTTAAATCCTCCAAAGCGGTTGGCAGTAAACATCAGGTCACGGTACGCCACGGTAGGCCACGGAGGCAATGAGCTCGAGTTGAAAAAGAAAAAGCTTACAGCACCTGGTATTCCCAGGCGGTCTCCCATCCAAGTACTAACCAGGCCCGACCCTGCTTAGCTTCCGAGATCAGACGAGATCGGGCGTGTTCAGGGTGGTATGGCCGTAAGCAATTAGTGCAGGCGCAAAACCAGGTTTTATACAGTAGCACATAAGGAGTGAGAAAGCTGCTGAGGCTCGACGTTACACTTTACAAAAACAATCATTAGTTAGATATAAACGGCAGTAATTGATTCAGTAGGACTCCTTATCCATGTAAACGATCATTGTGACATCTGAATTCATTAATTATCTGAAATACACTGCGTGTGCGTGTGATGTTAAATGTTTGAACCAAGGTTAACGGTTAAAGTGTCAGAGAATGGGTGGTGATTTTTTGACGTCCTCCCATGATCTGAAGTGAGCGTGCGTGTTTGTGTTGGTGAAAGTTTAAGAAATGTACAACTGTCGGTTCAGCTCTCTGGTGCTCCCTGCTGGCAGTATCACTATACTGTCCTCATGTTTCACAAAAATAGTTTTGAGAGACGTTGTCAGTTTTTGTATGTTGCTTAAATCCTCCAAAGCGGTTGGCAGTAAACATCAGGTCACGGTACGCCACGGTAGGCCACGGAGGCAATGAGCTCGAGTTGAAAAAGAAAAAGCTTACAGCACCTGGTATTCCCAGGCGGTCTCCCATCCAAGTACTAACCAGGCCCGACCCTGCTTAGCTTCCGAGATCAGACGAGATCGGGCGTGTTCAGGGTGGTATGGCCGTAAGCAATTAGTGCAGGCGCAAAACCAGGTTTTATACAGTAGCACATAAGGAGTGAGAAAGCTGCTGAGGCTCGACGTTACACTCTTACAAAAACAATCATTAGTTAGATATAAACGGCAGTAATTGATTCAGTAGGACTCCTTATCCATGTAAACGATCATTGTGACATCTGAATTCATTAATTATCTGAAATACACTGCGTGTGCGTGTGATGTTAAATGTTTGAACCAAGGTTAACGGTTAAAGTGTCAGAGAATGGGTGGTGATTTTTTGACGTCCTCCCATGATCTGAAGTGAGCGTGCGTGTTTGTGTTGGTGAAAGTTTAAGAAATGTACAACTGTCGGTTCAGCTCTCTGGTGCTCCCTGCTGGCAGTATCACTATACTGTCCTCATGTTTCACAAAAATAGTTTTGAGAGACGTTGTCAGTTTTTGTATGTTGCTTAAATCCTCCAAAGCGGTTGGCAGTAAACATCAGGTCACGGTACGCCACGGTAGGCCACGGAGTCAATGAGCTCGAGTTGAAAAAGAAAAAGCTTACAGCACCTGGTATTCCCAGGCGGTCTCCCATCCAAGTACTAACCAGGCCCGACCCTGCTTAGCTCCGAGATCAGACGAGATCGGGCGTGTTCAGGGTGGTATGGCCGTAAGCAATTAGTGCAGGCGCAAAACCAGGTTTTATACAGTAGCACATAAGGAGTGAGAAAGCTGCTGAGGCTCGACGTTACACTTTTACAAAACAATCATTAGTTAGATATAAACGGCAGTAATTGATTCAGTAGGACTCCTTATCCATGTAAACGATCATTGTGACATCTGAATTCATTAATTATCTGAAATACACTGCGTGTGCGTGTGATGTTAAATGTTTGAACCAAGGTTAACGGTTAAAGTGTCAGAGAATGGGTGGTGATTTTTTGACGTCCTCCCATGATCTGAAGTGAGCGTGCGTGTTTGTGTTGGTGAAAGTTTAAGAAATGTACAAATGTCGGTTCAGCTCTCTGGTGCTCCCTGCTGGCAGTATCACTATACTGTCCTCATGTTTCAAAAAAATAGTTTTGAGAGACGTTGTCAGTTTTTGTATGTTGCTTAAATCCTCCAAAGCGGTTGGCAGTAAACATCAGGTCACGGTACGCCACGGTAGCCACGGAGTCAATGAGCTCGAGTTGAAAAGAAAAAGCTTACAGCACCTGGTATTCCCAGGCGGTCTCCCATCCAAGTACTAACCAGGCCCGACCCTGCTTAGCTTCCGAGATCAGACGAGATCGGGCGTGTTCAGGGTGGTATGGCCGTAAGCAATTAGTGCAGGCGCAAAACCAGGTTTTATACAGTAGCACATAAGGAGTGAGAAAGCTGCTGAGGCTCGACGTTACACTTTTACAAAAACAATCATTAGTTAGATATAAACGGCAGTAATTGATTCAGTAGGACTCCTTATCCATGTAAACGATCATTGTGACATCTGAATTCATTAATTATCTGAAATACACTGCGTGTGCGTGTGATGTTAAATGTTTGAACCAAGGTTAACGGTTAAAGTGTCAGAGAATGGGTGGTGATTTTTTGACGTCCTCCCATGATCTGAAGTGAGCGTGCGTGTTTGTGTTGGTGAAAGTTTTAGAAATGTACAACTGTCGGTTCAGCTCTCTGGTGCTCCCTGCTGGCAGTATCACTATACTGTCCTCATGTTTCACAAAAATAGTTTGAGAGACGTTGTCAGTTTTTGTATGTTGCTTAAATCCTCCAAAGCGGTTGGCAGTAAACATCAGGTCACGGTACGCCACGGTAGGCCACGGAGGCAATGAGCTCGAGTTGAAAAAGAAAAAGCTTACAGCACCTGGTATTCCCAGGCGGTCTCCCATCCAAGTACTACCAGGCCCGACCCTGCTTAGCTTCAGAGATCAGACGAGATCGGGCGTGTTCAGGGTGGTATGGCCGTAAGCAATTAGTGCAGGCGCAAAACCAGGTTTTATACAGTAGCACATAAGGAGTGTGAAAGCTGCTGAGGCTCGACGTTACACTTTTACAAAAACAATCATTAGTTAGATATAAACGGCAGTAATTGATTCAGTAGGACTCCTTATCCATGTAAACGATCATTGTGACATCTGAATCATTAATTATCTGAAATACACTGCGTGTGCGTGTGATGTTAAATGTTTGAACCAAGGTTAACGGTTAAAGTGTCAGAGAATGGGTGGTGATTTTTTGACGTCCTCCCATGATCTGAAGTGAGCGTGCGTGTTTGTGTTGGTGAAAGTTTAAGAAATGTACAACTGTCGGTTCAGCTCTCTGGTGCTCCCTGCTGGCAGTATCACTATACTGTCCTCATGTTTCACAAAATAGTTTTGAGAGACGTTGTCAGTTTTGTATGTTGCTTAAATCCTCCAAAGCGGTGGCAGTAAACATCAGGTCACGGTACGCCACGGTAGGCCACGGAGTCAATGAGCTCGAGTTGAAAAAGAAAAAGCTTACAGCACCTGGTATTCCCAGGCGGTCTCCCATCCAAGTACTAACCAGGCCCGACCCTGCTTAGCTTCCGAGATCAGACGAGATCGGGCGTGTTCAGGGTGGTATGGCCGTAAGCAATTAGTGCAGGCGCAAAAACCAGGTTTTATACAGTAGCACATAAGGAGTGATGAAAGCTGCTGAGGCTCGACGTTACACTTTACAAAAACAATCATTAGTTAGATATAAACGGCAGTAATTGATTCAGTAGGACTCCTTATCCATGTAAACGATCATTGTGACATCTGAATTCATTAATTATCTGAAATACACTGCGTGTGCGTGTGATGTTAAATGTTTGAACCAAGGTTAACGGTTAAAGTGTCAGAGAATGGGTGGTGATTTTTTGACGTCCTCCCATGATCTGAAGTGAGCGTGCGTGTTTGTGTTGGTGAAAGTTTAAGAAATGTACAACTGTCGGTTCAGCTCTCTGGTGCTCCCTGCTGGCAGTATCACTATACTGTCCTCATGTTTCACAAAATAGTTTTGAGAGACGTTGTCAGTTTTTGTATGTTGCTTAAAATCCTCCAAAGCGGTTGGCAGTAACATCAGGTCACGGTACGCCACGGTAGGCCACGGAGTCAATGAGCTCGAGTTGAAAAAGAAAATGCTTACAGCACCTGGTATTCCCAGGCGGTCTCCCATCCAAGTATTAACCAGGCCCCACCCTGCTTAGCTTCCGAGATCAGACGAGATCGGGCGTGTTCAGGGTGGTATGGCCGTAAGCAATTAGTGCAGGCGCAAAACCAGGTTTTATACAGTAGCACATAAGGAGTGTGAAAGCTGCTGAGGCTCGACGTTACACTTTTACAAAAACAATCATTAGTTAGATATAAACGGCAGTAATTGATTCAGTAGGACTCCTTATCCATGTAAACGATCATTGTGACATCTGAATTCATTAATTATCTGAAATACACTGCGTGTGCGTGTGATGTTAAATGTTTGAACCAAGGTTAACGGTTAAAGTGTCAGAGAATGGGTGGTGATTTTTTGACGTCCTCCGATGATCTGAAGTGAGCGTGCGTGTTTGTGTTGGTGAAAGTTTAAGAAATGTACAACTGTCGTTTCAGCTCTCTGGTGCTCCCTGCTGGCAGTATCACTATACTGTCCTCATGTTTCACAAAAATAGTTTTGAGAGACGTTGTCAGTTTTGTATGTTGCTTAAATCCTCCAAAGCGGTTGGCAGTAAACATCAGGTCACGGTACGCCACGGTAGGCCACGGAGGCAATGAGCTCGAGTTTAAAAAGAAAAAGCTTACAGCACCTGGTATTCCCAGGCGGTCTCCCATCCAAGTACTAACCAGGCCGACCCTGCTTAGCTTCCGAGATCAGACGAGATCGGGCGTGTTCAGGGTGGTATGGCCGTAAGCAATTAGTGAGGCGCAAAACCAGGTTTATACAGTAGCACATAAGGAGTGAGAAAGCTGCTGAGGCTCGACGTTACACTTTTACAAAAACAATCATTAGTTAGATATAAACGGCAGTAATTATTCAGTAGGACTCCTTATCCATGTAAACGATCATTGTGACATCTGAATTCATTAATTATCTGAAATACACTGCGTGTGCGTGTGATGTTAAATGTTTGAACCAAGGTTAACGGTTAAAGTGTCAGAGAATGGGTGGTGATTTTTTGACGTCCTCCCATGATCTGAAGTGAGCGTGCGTGTTTGTGTTGGTGAAAGTTTAAGAAATGTACAACTGTCGGTTCAGCTCTCTGGTGCTCCCTGCTGGCAGTAATCACTATACTGTCCTCATGTTTCACAAAAATAGTTTTGAGAGACGTTGTCAGTTTTTGTATGTTGCTTAAATCCTCCAAAGCGGTTGGCAGTAAACATCAGGTCACGGTACGCCACGGTAGGCCACGGAGTCAATGAGCTCGAGTTGAAAAAGAAAAAGCTTACAGCACCTGGTATTCCCAGGCGGTCTCCCATTCAAGTACTAACCAGGCCCGACCCTGCTTAGCTTTCGAGATCAGACGAGATCGGGCGTGTTCAGAGGTGGTATGGCCGTAAGCAATTAGTGCAGGCGCAAACCAGGTTTCATACAGTAGCACATAAGGAGTGAGAAAGCTGCTGAGGCTCGACGTTACACTTTTACAAAAACAATCATTAGTTAGATATAAACGGCAGTAATTGATTCAGTAGGACTCCTTATCCATGTAAACCGATCATTGTGACATCTGAATTCATTAATTATCTGAAATACACTGCGTGTGCGTGTGATGTTAAATGTTTGAACCAAGGTTAACGGTTAAAGTGTCAGAGAATGGGTGGTGATTTTTTGACGTCCTCCCATGATCTGAAGTGAGCGTGCGTGTTTGTGTTGGTGAAAAGTTTAAGAAATGTACAACTGTCGGTTCAGCTCTCTGGTGCTCCCTGCTGGCAGTATCACTATACTGTCCTCATGTTTCACAAAAATAGTTTTGAGAGACGTTGTCAGTTTTTGTATGTTGCTTAATCCTCCAAAGCGGTTGGCAGTAACATCAGGTCACGGTACGCCACGGTAGGCCACGGAGGCAATGAGCTCGAGTTGAAAAAGAAAAAAGCTTACAGCACCTGGTATTCCCAGGCGGTCTCCCATCCAAGTACTAACCATGCCCGACCCTGCTTAGCTTCCGAGATCAGACGAGATCGGGCGTGTTCAGGTGGGTATGGCCGTAAGCAATTAGTGCAGGCGCAAAACCAGGTTTATACAGTAGCACATAAGGAGTGAGAAAGCTGCTGAGGCTCGACGTTACACTTTACAAAAACAATCATTAGTTAGATATAAACGGCAGTAATTGATTCAGTAGGACTCCTTATCCATGTAAACGATCATTGTGACATCTGAATTCATTAATTATCTGAAATACACTGCGTGTGCGTGTGATGTTAAATGTTTGAACCAAGGTTAACGGTTAAAGTGTCAGAGAATGGGTGGTGATTTTTTGACGTCCTCCCATGATCTGAAGTGAGCGTGCGTGTTTGTGTTGGTGAAAGTTTAAGAAATGTACAACTGTCGGTTCAGCTCTCTGGTGCTCCCTGCTGGCAGTATCACTATACTGTCCTCATGTTTCACAAAAATAGTTTTGAGAGACGTTGTCAGTTTTTGTATGTTGCTTAAATCCTCCAAAGCGGTTGGCAGTAAACATCAGGTCACGGTACGCCACGGTAGGCCACGGAGTCAATGAGCTCGAGTTGAAAAAGAAAAGCTTACAGCACCTGGTATTCCCAAGCGGTCTCCCATCCAAGTACTAACCAGGCCCGACCCTGCTTAGCTTCCGAGATCAGACGAGATCGGGCGTGTTCAGGTGGTATGGCCGTAGCAATTAGTGCAGGCGCAAAACCAGGTTTTATACAGTAGCACATAAGGAGTGAGAAAGCTGCTGAGGCTCGACGTTACACTCTTACAAAAACAATCATTAGTTAGATATAAACGGCAGTAATTGATTCAGTAGGACTCCTTATCCATGTAAACGATCATTGTGACATCTGAATTCATTAATTATCTGAAATACACTGCGTGTGCGTGTGATGTTAAATGTTTGAACCAAGGTTAACGGTTAAAGTGTCAGAGAATGGGTGGTGATTTTTTGACGTCCTCCCATGATCTGAAGTGAGCGTGCGTGTTTGTGTTGGTGAAAGTTTAAGAAATGTACAACTGTCGGTTCAGCTCTCTGGTGCTCCCTGCTGGCAGTATCACTATACTGTCCTCATGTTTCACAAAAATAGTTTTGAGAGACGTTGTCAGTTTTTGTATGTTGCTTAAATCCTCCAAAGCGGTTGGCAGTAAACATCAGGTCACGGTACGCCACGGTAGGCCACGGAGGCAATGAGCTCGAGTTGAAAAAGAAAAAGCTTACAGCACCTGGTATTCCCAGGCGGTCTCCCATCCAAGTACTAACCATGCCCGACCCTGCTTAGCTTCCGAGATCAGACGAGATCGGGCGTGTTCAGGGTGGTATGGCCGTAAGCAATTAGTGCAGGCGCAAAACCAGGTTTTATACAGTAGCACATAAGGAGTGAGAAAGCTGCTGAGGCTCGACGTTACACTTTTACAAAAACAATCATTAGTTAGATATAAACGCAGTAATTGATTCAGTAGGACTCCTTATCCATGTAAACGATCATTGTGACATCTGAATTCATTAATTATCTGAAATACACTGCGTGTGCGTGTGATGTTAAATGTTTGAACCAAGGTTAACGGTTAAAGTGTCAGAGAATGGGTGGTGATTTTTTGACGTCCTCCCATGATCTGAAGTGAGCGTGCGTGTTTGTGTTGGTGAAAGTTTAAGAAATGTACAACTGTCGGTTCAGCTCTCTGGTGCTCCCTGCTGGCAGTATCACTATACTGTCCTCATGTTTCACAAAAATAGTTTTGAGAGACGTTGTCAGTTTTTGTATGTTGCTTAAATCCTCCAAAGCGGTTGGCAGTAAACATCAGGTCACGGTACGCCACGGTAGGCCACGGAGGCAATGAGCTCGAGTTGAAAAAGAAAAAGCTTACAGCACCTGGTATTCCCAGGCGGTCTCCCATCCAAGTACTAACCAGGCCCGACCCTGCTTAGCTTCCGAGATCAGACGAGATCGGCGTGTTCAGGGTGGTATGGCCGTAAGCATTAGTGCAGGCGCAAAACCAGGTTTTATACAGTAGCACATAAGGAGTGAGAAAGCTGCTGAGGCTCGACGTTACACTTTTACAAAAACAATCATTAGTTAGATATAAACGGCAGTAATTGATTCAGTAGGACTCCTTATCCATGTAAACGATCATTGTGACATCTGAATTCATTAATTATCTGAAATACACTGCGTGTGCGTGTGATGTTAAATGTTTGAACCAAGGTTAACGGTTAAAGTGTCAGAGAATGGGTGGTGATTTTTTGACGTCCTCCCATGATCTGAAGTGAGCGTGCGTGTTTGTGTTGGTGAAAGTTTAAGAAATGTACAACTGTCGGTTCAGCTCTCTGGTGCTCCCTGCTGGCAGTATCACTATACTGTCCTCATGTTTCACAAAAATAGTTTTGAGAGACGTTGTCAGTTTTTGTATGTTGCTTAAATCCTCCAAAGCGGTTGGCAGTAAACATCAGGTCACGGTACGCCACGGTAGGCCACGGAGGCAATGAGCTCGAGTTGAAAAAGAAAAAGCTTACAGCACCTGGTATTCCCAGGCGGTCTCCCATCCAAGTACTAACCAGGCCCGACCCTGCTTAGCTTCCGAGATCAGACGAGATCGGGCGTGTTCAGGGTGGTATGGCCGTAAGCAATTAGTGCAGGCGCAAAACCAGGTTTTATACAGTAGCACATAAGGAGTGAGAAAGCTGCTGAGGCTCGACGTTACACTCTTACAAAAACAATCATTAGTTAGATATAAACGGCAGTAATTGATTCAGTAGGACTCCTTATCCATGTAAACGATCATTGTGACATCTGAATTCATTAATTATCTGAAATACACTGCGTGTGCGTGTGATGTTAAATGTTGAACCAAGGTTAACGGTTAAAGTGTCAGAGAATGGGTGGTGATTTTTTGACGTCCTCCCATGATCTGAAGTGAGCGTGCGTGTTTGTGTTGGTGAAAGTTTAAGAAATGTACAACTGTCGGTTCAGCTCTCTGGTGCTCCCTGCTGGCAGTATCACTATACTGTCCTCATGTTTCACAAAAATAGTTTTGAGAGACGTTGTCAGTTTTTGTATGTTGCTTAAATCCTCCAAAGCGGTTGGCAGTAAACATCAGGTCACGGTACGCCACGGTAGGCCACGGAGTCAATGAGCTCGAGTTGAAAAAGAAAAGCTTACAGCACCTGGTATTCCCAGGCGGTCTCCCATCCAAGTACTAACCAGGCCCGACCCTGCTTAGCCTCCGAGATCAGACGAGATCGGGCGTGTTCAGGGTGGTATGGCCGTAAGCAATTAGTGCAGGCGCAAAACCAGGTTTTATACAGTAGCACATAAGGAGTGAGAAAGCTGCTGAGGCTCGACGTTACACTTTTACAAAAACAATCATTAGTTAGATATAAACGGCAGTAATTGATTCAGTAGGACTCCTTATCCATGTAAACGATCATTGTGACATCTGAATTCATTAATTATCTGAAATACACTGCGTGTGCGTGTGATGTTAAATGTTTGAACCAAGGTTAACGGTTAAAGTGTCAGAGAATGGGTGGTGATTTTTTGACGTCCTCCCATGATCTGAAGTGAGCGTGCGTGTTTGTGTTGGTGAAAGTTTAAGAAATGTACAACTGTCGGTTCAGCTCTCTGGTGCTCCCTGCTGGCAGTATCACTATACTGTCCTCATGTTTCACAAAAATAGTTTTGAGAGACGTTGTCAGTTTTTGTATGTTGCTTAAATCCTCCAAAGCGGTTGGCAGTAAACATCAGGTCACGGTACGCCACGGTAGGCCACGGAGTCAATGAGCTCGAGTTGAAAAAGAAAAAGCTTACAGCACCTGGTATTCCCAGGCGGTCTCCCATCCAAGTACTAACCAGGCCCGACCCTGCTTAGCTTCCGAGATCAGACGAGATCGGGCGTGTTCAGGGTGGTATGGCCGTAAGCAATTAGTGCAGGCGCAAAACCAGGTTTCATACAGTAGCACATAAGGAGTGAGAAAGCTGCTGAGGCTCGACGTTACACTTTTACAAAAACAATCATTAGTTAGATATAAACGGCAGTAATTGATTCAGTAGGACTCCTTATCCATGTAAACGATCATTGTGACATCTGAATTCATTAATTATCTGAAATACACTGCGTGTGCGTGTGATGTTAAATGTTTGAACCAAGGTTAACGGTTAAAGTGTCAGAGAATGGGTGGTGATTTTTTGACGTCCTCCCATGATCTGAAGTGAGCGTGCGTGTTTGTGTTGGTGAAAGTTTAAGAAATGTACAACTGTCGGTTCAGCTCTCTGGTGCTCCCTGCTGGCAGTATCACTATACTGTCCTCATGTTTCACAAAAATAGTTTTGAGAGACGTTGTCAGTTTTTGTATGTTGCTTAAATCCTCCAAAGCGGTTGGCAGTAAACATCAGGTCACGGTACGCCACGGTAGGCCACGGAGTCAATGAGCTCGAGTTGAAAAAGAAAAAGCTTACAGCACCTGGTATTCCCAGGCGGTCTCCCATCCAAGTACTAACCAGGCCCGACCCTGCTTAGCTTCCGAGATCAGACGAGATCGGGCGTGTTCAGGGTGGTATGGCCGTAAGCAATTAGTGCAGGCGCAAAACCAGGTTTTATACAGTAGCACATAAGGAGTGAGAAAGCTGCTGAGGCTCGACGTTACACTTTTACAAAAACAATCATTAGTTAGATATAAACGGCAGTAATTGATTCAGTAGGACTCCTTATCCATGTAAACGATCATTGTGACATCTGAATTCATTAATTATCTGAAATACACTGCGTGTGCGTGTGATGTTAAATGTTTGAACCAAGGTTAACGGTTAAAGTGTCAGAGAATGGGTGGTGATTTTTTGACGTCCTCCCATGATCTGAAGTGAGCGTGCGTGTTTGTGTTGGTGAAAGTTTAAGAAATGTACAACTGTCGGTTCAGCTCTCTGGTGCTCCCTGCTGGCAGTATCACTATACTGTCCTCATGTTTCACAAAAATAGTTTTGAGAGACGTTGTCAGTTTTTGTATGTTGCTTAAATCCTCCAAAGCGGTTGGCAGTAAACATCAGGTCACGGTACGCCACGGTAGGCCACGGAGGCAATGAGCTCGAGTTGAAAAAGAAAAAGCTTACAGCACCTGGTATTCCCAGGCGGTCTCCCATCCAAGTACTAACCAGGCCCGACCCTGCTTAGCTTCCGAGATCAGACGAGATCGGGCGTGTTCAGGGTGGTATGGCCGTAAGCAATTAGTGCAGGCGCAAAACCAGGTTTATACAGTAGCACATAAGGAGTGAGAAAGCTGCTGAGGCTCGACGTTACACTTTTACAAAAACAATCATTAGTTAGATATAAACGGCAGTAATTGATTCAGTAGGACTCCTTATCCATGTAAACGATCATTGTGACATCTGAATTCATTAATTATCTGAAATACACTGCGTGTGCGTGTGATGTTAAATGTTTGAACCAAGGTTAACGGTTAAAGTGTCAGAGAATGGGTGGTGATTTTTGACGTCCTCCCATGATCTGAAGTGAGCGTGCGTGTTTGTGTTGGTGAAAGTTTAAGAAATGTACAACTGTCGGTTCAGCTCTCTGGTGCTCCCTGCTGGCAGTATCACTATACTGTCCTCATGTTTCACAAAAATAGTTTTGAGAGACGTTGTCAGTTTTTGTATGTTGCTTAAATCCTCCAAAGCGGTTGGCAGTAAACATCAGGTCACGGTACGCCACGGTAGGCCACGGAGTCAATGAGCTCGAGTTGAAAAAGAAAAGCTTACAGCACCTGGTATTCCCAGGCGGTCTCCCATCCAAGTACTAACCAGGCCCGACCCTGCTTAGCTTCCGAGATCAGACGAGATCGGGCGTGTTCAGGGTGGTATGGCCGTAAGCAATTAGTGCAGGCGCAAAACCAGGTTTTATACAGTAGCACATAAGGAGTGAGAAAGCTGCTGAGGCTCGACGTTACACTCTTTACAAAAACAATCATTAGTTAGATATAAACGGCAGTAATTGATTCAGTAGGACTCCTTATCCATGTAAACGATCATTGTGACATCTGAATTCATTAATTATCTGAAATACACTGCGTGTGCGTGTGATGTTAAATGTTTGAACCAAGGTTAACGGTTAAAGTGTCAGAGAATGGGTGGTGATTTTTTGACGTCCTCCCATGATCTGAAGTGAGCGTGCGTGTTTGTGTTGGTGAAAGTTTAAGAAATGTACAACTGTCGGTTCAGCTCTCTGGTGCTCCCTGCTGGCAGTATCACTATACTGTCCTCATGTTTCACAAAAATAGTTTTGAGAGACGTTGTCAGTTTTTGTATGTTGCTTAAATCCTCCAAAGCGGTTGGCAGTAAACATCAGGTCACGGTACGCCACGGTAGGCCACGGAGTCAATGAGCTCGAGTTGAAAAAGAAAAAGCTTACAGCACCTGGTATTCCCAGGCGGTCTCCCATCCAAGTACTAACCAGGCCCGACCCTGCTTAGCTTCCGAGATCAGACGAGATCGGGCGTGTTCAGGGTGGTATGGCCGTAAGCAATTAGTGCAGGCGCAAAACCAGGTTTATACAGTAGCACATAAGGAGTGAGAAAGCTGCTGAGGCTCGACGTTACACTTTTACAAAAACAATCATTAGTTAGATATAAACGGCAGTAATTGATTCAGTAGGACTCCTTATCCATGTAAACGATCATTGTGACATCTGAATTCATTAATTATCTGAAATACACTGCGTGTGCGTGTGATGTTAAATGTTTGAACCAAGGTTAACGGTTAAAGTGTCAGAGAATGGGTGGTGATTTTTTGACGTCCTCCCATGATCTGAAGTGAGCGTGCGTGTTTGTGTTGGTGAAAGTTTAAGAAATGTACAACTGTCGGTTCAGCTCTCTGGTGCTCCCTGCTGGCAGTATCACTATACTGTCCTCATGTTTCACAAAAATAGTTTTGAGAGACGTTGTCAGTTTTTGTATGTTGCTTAAATCCTCCAAAGCGGTTGGCAGTAAACATCAGGTCACGGTACGCCACGGTAGGCCACGGAGTCAATGAGCTCGAGTTGAAAAAGAAAAAGCTTACAGCACCTGGTATTCCCAGGCGGTCTCCCATCCAAGTACTAACCAGGCCCGACCCTGCTTAGCTTCCGAGATCAGACGAGATCGGGCGTGTTCAGGGTGGTATGGCCGTAAGCAATTAGTGCAGGCGCAAAACCAGGTTTTATACAGTAGCACATAAGGAGTGAGAAAGCTGCTGAGGCTCGACGTTACACTTTACAAAAACAATCATTAGTTAGATATAAACGGCAGTAATTGATTCAGTAGGACTCCTTATCCATGTAAACGATCATTGTGACATCTGAATTCATTAATTATCTGAAATACACTGCGTGTGCGTGTGATGTTAAATGTTTGAACCAAGGTTAACGGTTAAAGTGTCAGAGAATGGGTGGTGATTTTTTGACGTCCTCCCATGATCTGAAGTGAGCGTGCGTGTTTGTGTTGGTGAAAGTTTAAGAAATGTACAACTGTCGGTTCAGCTCTCTGGTGCTCCCTGCTGGCAGTATCACTATACTGTCCTCATGTTTCACAAAAATAGTTTTGAGAGACGTTGTCAGTTTTTGTATGTTGCTTAAATCCTCCAAAGCGGTTGGCAGTAAACATCAGGTCACGGTACGCCACGGTAGGCCACGGAGTCAATGAGCTCGAGTTGAAAAAGAAAAAGCTTACAGCACCTGGTATTCCCAGGCGGTCTCCCATCCAAGTACTAACCAGGCCCGACCCTGCTTAGCTTCCGAGATCAGACGAGATCGGGCGTGTTCAGGGTGGTATGGCCGTAAGCAATTAGTGCAGGCGCAAAACCAGGTTTATACAGTAGCACATAAGGAGTGAGAAAGCTGCTGAGGCTCGACGTTACACTTTTACAAAAACAATCATTAGTTAGATATAAACGGCAGTAATTGATTCAGTAGGACTCCTTATCCATGTAAACGATCATTGTGACATCTGAATTCATTAATTATCTGAAATACACTGCGTGTGCGTGTGATGTTAAATGTTTGAACCAAGGTTAACGGTTAAAGTGTCAGAGAATGGGTGGTGATTTTTTGACGTCCTCCCATGATCTGAAGTGAGCGTGCGTGTTTGTGTTGGTGAAAGTTTAAGAAATGTACAACTGTCGGTTCAGCTCTCTGGTGCTCCCTGCTGGCAGTATCACTATACTGTCCTCATGTTTCACAAAAATAGTTTTGAGAGACGTTGTCAGTTTTTGTATGTTGCTTAAATCCTCCAAAGCGGTTGGCAGTAAACATCAGGTCACGGTACGCCACGGTAGGCCACGGAGTCAATGAGCTCGAGTTGAAAAAGAAAAAGCTTACAGCACCTGGTATTCCCAGGCGGTCTCCCATCCAAGTACTAACCAGGCCCGACCCTGCTTAGCTTCCGAGATCAGACGAGATCGGGCGTGTTCAGGGTGGTATGGCCGTAAGCAATTAGTGCAGGCGCAAAACCAGGTTTTATACAGTAGCACATAAGGAGTGAGAAAGCTGCTGAGGCTCGACGTTACACTTTACAAAAACAATCATTAGTTAGATATAAACGGCAGTAATTGATTCAGTAGGACTCCTTATCCATGTAAACGATCATTGTGACATCTGAATTCATTAATTATCTGAAATACACTGCGTGTGCGTGTGATGTTAAATGTTTGAACCAAGGTTAACGGTTAAAGTGTCAGAGAATGGGTGGTGATTTTTTGACGTCCTCCCATGATCTGAAGTGAGCGTGCGTGTTTGTGTTGGTGAAAGTTTAAGAAATGTACAACTGTCGGTTCAGCTCTCTGGTGCTCCCTGCTGGCAGTATCACTATACTGTCCTCATGTTTCACAAAAATAGTTTTGAGAGACGTTGTCAGTTTTTGTATGTTGCTTAAATCCTCCAAAGCGGTTGGCAGTAAACATCAGGTCACGGTACGCCACGGTAGGCCACGGAGTCAATGAGCTCGAGTTGAAAAAGAAAAAGCTTACAGCACCTGGTATTCCCAGGCGGTCTCCCATCCAAGTACTAACCAGGCCCGACCCTGCTTAGCTTCCGAGATCAGACGAGATCGGGCGTGTTCAGGGTGGTATGGCCGTAAGCAATTAGTGCAGGCGCAAAACCAGGTTTTATACAGTAGCACATAAGGAGTGAGAAAGCTGCTGAGGCTCGACGTTACACTTTTACAAAAACAATCATTAGTTAGATATAAACGGCAGTAATTGATTCAGTAGGACTCCTTATCCATGTAAACGATCATTGTGACATCTGAATTCATTAATTATCTGAAATACACTGCGTGTGCGTGTGATGTTAAATGTTTGAACCAAGGTTAACGGTTAAAGTGTCAGAGAATGGGTGGTGATTTTTTGACGTCCTCCCATGATCTGAAGTGAGCGTGCGTGTTTGTGTTGGTGAAAGTTTAAGAAATGTACAACTGTCGGTTCAGCTCTCTGGTGCTCCCTGCTGGCAGTATCACTATACTGTCCTCATGTTTCACAAAAATAGTTTTGAGAGACGTTGTCAGTTTTTGTATGTTGCTTAAATCCTCCAAAGCGGTTGGCAGTAAACATCAGGTCACGGTACGCCACGGTAGGCCACGGAGTCAATGAGCTCGAGTTGAAAAAGAAAAAGCTTACAGCACCTGGTATTCCCAGGCGGTCTCCCATCCAAGTATTAACCAGGCCCGACCCTGCTTAGCTTCCGAGATCAGACGAGATCGGGCGTGTTCAGGGTGGTATGGCCGTAAGCAATTAGTGCAGGCGCAAAACCAGGTTTTATACAGTAGCACATAAGGAGTGTGAAAGCTGCTGAGGCTCGACGTTACACTTTTACAAAAACAATCATTAGTTAGATATAAACGGCAGTAATTGATTCAGTAGGACTCCTTATCCATGTAAACGATCATTGTGACATCTGAATTCATTAATTATCTGAAATACACTGCGTGTGCGTGTGATGTTAAATGTTTGAACCAAGGTTAACGGTTAAAGTGTCAGAGAATGGGTGGTGATTTTTTGACGTCCTCCCATGATCTGGGCCCCGTTTCCCGAAAGCATCGTTAGCCTAAGTGGATCGTGAAGTGCGTCGTAAGGGCATCGTAGAGTTTTCACCGCGTTTCCCGAAAGCATCGTGGGGAACGAACGTCTTGAAAACGCTCGTAGCTAACGAGTACTCCAGGGGTGCTCGTAGGACACTAAGAGCATCGTCAGCTATAGCCTCAGTGGCGACACCATCGGACATTCCGTCTATTGGATGCGTTTTATTAAAACGCATTGCGCCTTTATGTTCTTAGTTTGGTAATTAATAAAGATTATTAATTTATTTATTAATAAAGATGTTAAATGGCCAAAATAAAACGGGACAGTCCAGAAAATGTTTGCGCAGGCAGGGCACTCAAAATGTGTGAGAGAAAGTGGGGGGATTTGTGCAGACTGACATAGGCTACTCATAAAACGTAGCATAAAATAATGTAAAAAATTAAATTAAATTAAAAAAAATTAAAATAAAGAAATAAAATAAATTATAAAAAACAAGCAAAGGAGCAGGCAAAAGGCTGGGATATGGTGGGGATTGGTCACGTTGACGGGAATGTTTAGTGACATGTGGGAGGGTGGAGGGGGTTAAAAAAAAGTCTCAATCACTCTTCGACGCGCATGAAAACCAGCCGCGTAGTTATGAGGGAGGCCGTCCTCACACCGATCTTCCTCGTCGTCATCGTCCTCAGCGTCCTCCGGTTCAAGCAATGCCACCCCAGCCTTAGCTGCAATGTTGTGCAACATAGCCGTCACACATATCACGGCGCATGACTTGGCCGGCGAAAACTGGAGCCCTCCGCCTGACTTGTGATGAAGGCATCTAATATAGCGCAACTTCCACCTCCCGATCGTGCGCTCAACGATGCACCGGGCCAGACGGTGGGCTTCGTTGTATTCCTCATAAATACATACCTTACCCTATTTCCGGAGGGGCTTTTATAGCCAATCAAATGATCAATCAAGGAAACCCTTATGCGGAATCAGATTAAGTCGGCTCTCTTTGCTGCGCAAAGCATGTTTCAGAAATCAGCCCATTAAGATAAATGTAGTTGTCACACAAGCAATTTTTAATTTTTTGTCATATGGAATTATTTCAGGGGGGAAAATGCCGTGAAACGCACAGTGCATTCAGGATTAGGACTGATATATGTCGGTTTAAGCCTAATCAATTGTGTTTTAATGTCTTGCTATAGCATTCATCTAATTGCAGTCTATTTTTTTCGGAGGCTACTCTGCTGTTGTCCTTGATGGGGATTTATTTTAACCCTTTTTAACACAATTTTCCTGCGACATTCCTGCGTCTCCCCCTCCTACGGAGCCCATTTCAGCACCGTGTCAGTAGACAGTTACAATCCTACGACGTCGTGAGTGCAGCGAATGCGCGTTCATGTTAAGAGGAGTTTCGGGAAACGCTCCAAAGAAATTGACGATGGATCGCAAGATCCATCGTGAGAATGATCGTACGAGCGTGGATCCATCGTTATCGGGAAACGGGGCCCTGAAGTGAGCGTGCGTGTTTGTGTTGGTGAAAGTTTAAGAAATGTACAACTGTCGTTTCAGCTCTCTGGTGCTCCCTGCTGGCAGTATCACTATACTGTCCTCATGTTTCACAAAAACAGTTTTGAGAGACGTTGTCAGTTTTTGTATGTTGCTTAAATCCTCCAAAGCGGTTGGCAGTAAACATCAGGTCACGGTACACCACGGAGTCAATGAGCTCGAGTTGAAAAAGAAAAGCTTACAGCACCTGGTATTCCCAGGCGGTCTCCCATCCAAGTACTAACCAGGCCCGACCCTGCTTAGCTTCCGAGATCAGACGAGATCGGGCATGTTTTTTTTTTGAGGCCCGACCCTGCTTAGCTTCCGAGATCAGACGAGATCGGGCGTGTTCAGGGTGGTATGGCCGTAAGCTATTAGTGCAGGCGCAAAACCAGGTTTTATACAGTAGCACATAAGGAGTGTGAAAGCTGCTGAGGCTCGACGTTACACTTTTACAAAAACAATCATTATTTAGATATAAACGGCAGTAATTGATTCAGTAGGACTCCTTATCCATGTAAACGATCATTGTGACATCTGAATTCATTAATTATCTGAAATACACTGCGTGTGCGTGTGATGTTAAATGTTTGAACCAAGGTTAAACGGTTTAAAGTGTAAGAGAATGGGTGGTGATTTTTTGACGTCCTCCCATGATCTGAAGTGAGCGTGCGTGTTTGTGTTGGTGAAAGTTTAAGAAATGTACAACTGTCGTTTCAGCTCTCTGGTGCTCCCTGCTGGCAGTATCACTATACTGTCCTCATGTTTCACAAAAATAGTTTTGAGAGACGTTGTCAGTTTTTGTATGTTGCTTAAATCCTCCAAAGCGGTTGGCAGTAAACATCAGGTCACGGTACGCCACGGTAGGCCACGGAGGCAATGAGCTCGAGTTGAAAAAGAAAAAGCTTACAGCACCTGGTATTCCCAGGCGGTCTCCCATCCAAGTACTAACCAGGCCCGACCCTGCTTAGCTTCCGAGATCAGACGAGATCGGGCGTGTTCAGGGTGGTATGGCCGTAAGCAATTAGTGCAGGCGCAAAACCAGGTTTTATACAGTAGCACATAAGGAGTGAGAAAGCTGCTGAGGCTCGACGTTACACTTTTACAAAAACAATCATTAGTTAGATATAAACGGCAGTAATTGATTCAGTAGGACTCCTTATCCATGTAAACGATCATTGTGACATCTGAATTCATTAATTATCTGAAATACACTGCGTGTGCGTGTGATGTTAAATGTTTGAACCAAGGTTAACGGTTAAAGTGTCAGAGAATGGGTGGTGATTTTTTGACGTCCTCCCATGATCTGAAGTGAGCGTGCGTGTTTGTGTTGGTGAAAGTTTAAGAAATGTACAACTGTCGGTTCAGCTCTCTGGTGCTCCCTGCTGGCAGTATCACTATACTGTCCTCATGTTTCACAAAAATAGTTTTGAGAGACGTTGTCAGTTTTTGTATGTTGCTTAAATCCTCCAAAGCGGTTGGCAGTAAACATCAGGTCACGGTACGCCACGGTAGGCCACGGAGTCAATGAGCTCGAGTTGAAAAAGAAATAAGCTTACAGCACCTGGTATTCCCAGGCGGTCTCCCATCCAAGTACTAACCAGGCCCGACCCTGCTTAGCTTCCGAGATCAGACGAGATCGGGCGTGTTCGGGGTGGTATGGCCGTAAGCAATTAGTGCAGGCGCAAAACCAGGTTTATACAGTAGCACATAAGGAGTGGGAAAGCTGCTGAGGCTCGACGTTACACTTTTACAAAAACAATCATTAGTTAGATATAAACGGCAGTAATTGATTCAGTAGGACTCCTTATCCATGTAAACGATCATTGTGACATCTGAATTCATTAATTATCTGAAATACACTGCGTGTGCGTGTGATGTTAAATGTTTGAACCAAGGTTAACGGTTAAAGTGTCAGAGAATGGGTGGTGATTATTTGACGTCCTCCCATGATCTGAAGTGAGCGTGCGTGTTTGTGTTGGTGAAAGTTTAAGAAATGTACAACTGTCGGTTCAGCTCTCTGGTGCTCCCTGCTGGCAGTATCACTATACTGTCCTCATGTTTCACAAAAATAGTTTTGAGAGACGTTGTCAGTTTTTGTATGTTGCTTAAATCCTCCAAAGCGGTTGGCAGTAAACATCAGGTCACGGTACGCCACGGTAGGCCACGGAGTCAATGAGCTCGAGTTGAAAAAGAAAAAGCTTACAGCACCTGGTATTCCCAGGCGGTCTCCCATCCAAGTACTAACCAGGCCCGACCCTGCTTAGCTTCCGAGATCAGACGAGATCGGGCGTGTTCAGGGTGGTATGGCCGTAAGCAATTAGTGCAGGCGCAAAACCAGGTTTCATACAGTAGCACATAAGGAGTGAGAAAGCTGCTGAGGCTCGACGTTACACTTTTACAAAAACAATCATTAGTTAGATATAAACGGCAGTAATTGATTCAGTAGGACTCCTTATCCATGTAAACGATCATTGTGACATCTGAATTCATTAATTATCTGAAATACACTGCGTGTGCGTGTGATGTTAAATGTTTGAACCAAGGTTAACGGTTAAAGTGTCAGAGAATGGGTGGTGATTTTTTGACGTCCTCCCATGATCTGAAGTGAGCGTGCGTGTTTGTGTTGGTGAAAGTTTAAGAAATGTACAACTGTCGGTTCAGCTCTCTGGTGCTCCCTGCTGGCAGTATCACTATACTGTCCTCATGTTTCACAAAAATAGTTTTGAGAGACGTTGTCAGTTTTTGTATGTTGCTTAAATCCTCCAAAGCGGTTGGCAGTAAACATCAGGTCACGGTACGCCACGGTAGGCCACGGAGTCAATGAGCTCGAGTTGAAAAAGAAAAAGCTTACAGCACCTGGTATTCCCAGGCGGTCTCCCATCCAAGTACTAACCAGGCCCGACCCTGCTTAGCTTCCGAGATCAGACGAGATCGGGCGTGTTCAGGGTGGTATGGCCGTAAGCAATTAGTGCAGGCGCAAAACCAGGTTTTATACAGTAGCACATAAGGAGTGAGAAAGCTGCTGAGGCTCGACGTTACACTTTTACAAAAACAATCATTAGTTAGATATAAACGGCAGTAATTGATTCAGTAGGACTCCTTATCCATGTAAACGATCATTGTGACATCTGAATTCATTAATTATCTGAAATACACTGCGTGTGCGTGTGATGTTAAATGTTTGAACCAAGGTTAACGGTTAAAGTGTCAGAGAATGGGTGGTGATTTTTTGACGTCCTCCCATGATCTGAAGTGAGCGTGCGTGTTTGTGTTGGTGAAAGTTTAAGAAATGTACAACTGTCGGTTCAGCTCTCTGGTGCTCCCTGCTGGCAGTATCACTATACTGTCCTCATGTTTCACAAAAATAGTTTTGAGAGACGTTGTCAGTTTTTGTATGTTGCTTAAATCCTCCAAAGCGGTTGGCAGTAAACATCAGGTCACGGTACGCCACGGTAGGCCACGGAGTCAATGAGCTCGAGTTGAAAAAGAAAAAGCTTACAGCACCTGGTATTCCCAGGCGTCTCCCTTCCAAGTACTAACCAGGCCCGACCCTGCTTAGCTTCCGAGATCAGACGAGATCGGGCGTGTTCAGGGTGGTATGGCCGTAAGCAATTAGTGCAGGCGCAAAACCAGGTTTATACAGTAGCACATAAGGAGTGAGAAAGCTGCTGAGGCTTGACGTTACACTTTTACAAAAACAATCATTAGTTAGATATAAACGGCAGTAATTGATTCAGTAGGACTCCTTATCCATGTAAACGATCATTGTGACATCTGAATTCATTAATTATCTGAAATACACTGCGTGTGCGTGTGATGTTAAATGTTTGAACCAAGGTTAACGGTTAAAGTGTCAGAGAATGGGTGGTGATTTTTGACGTCCTCCCATGATCTGAAGTGAGCGTG
This sequence comes from Gadus chalcogrammus, assembly GCF_026213295.1. Classification (NCBI taxonomy): domain Eukaryota; kingdom Metazoa; phylum Chordata; class Actinopteri; order Gadiformes; family Gadidae; genus Gadus; species Gadus chalcogrammus. The sequence goes on along the minus strand of NC_079423.1, from coordinate 7,135,751 downwards.
CGTGTTTGTGTTGGTGAAAGTTTAAGAAATGTACAACTGTCGGTTCAGCTCTCTGGTGCTCCCTGCTGGCAGTATCACTATACTGTCCTCATGTTTCACAAAAATAGTTTTGAGAGACGTTGTCAGTTTTTGTATGTTGCTTAAATCCTCCAAAGCGGTTGGCAGTAAACATCAGGTCACGGTACGCCACGGTAGGCCACGGAGGCAATGAGCTCGAGTTGAAAAAGAAAAGCTTACAGCACCTGGTATTCCCAGGCGGTCTCCCTTCCAAGTACTAACCAGGCCCGACCCTGCTTAGCTTCCGAGATCAGACGAGATCGGGCGTGTTCAGGGTGGTATGGCCGTAAGCAATTAGTGCAGGCGCAAAACCAGGTTTATACAGTAGCACATAAGGAGTGAGAAAGCTGCTGAGGCTCGACGTTACACTTTTACAAAAACAATCATTAGTTAGATATAAACGGCAGTAATTGATTCAGTAGGACTCCTTATCCATGTAAACGATCATTGTGACATCTGAATTCATTAATTATCTGAATACACTGCGTGTGCGTGTGATGTTAAATGTTTGAACCAAGGTTAACGGTTAAAGTGTCAGAGAATGGGTGGTGATTTTTGACGTCCTCCCATGATCTGAAGTGAGCGTGCGTGTTTGTGTTGGTGAAAGTTTAAGAAATGTACAACTGTCGGTTCAGCTCTCTGGTGCTCCCTGCTGGCAGTATCACTATACTGTCCTCATGTTTCACAAAATAGTTTTGAGAGACGTTGTCAGTTTTTGTATGTTGCTTAAATCCTCCAAAGCGGTTGGCAGTAAACATCAGGTCACGGTACGCCACGGTAGGCCACGGAGTCAATGAGCTCGAGTTGAAAAAGAAAAAGCTTACAGCACCTGGTATTCCCAGGCGGTCTCCCTTCCAAGTACTAACCAGGCCCGACCCTGCTTAGCTTCCAAGATCAGACGAGATCGGGCGTGTTCAGGGTGGTATGGCCGTAAGCAATTAGTGCAGGCGCAAAACCAGGTTTTATACAGTAGCACATAAGGAGTGAGAAAGCTGCTGAGGCTCGACGTTACACTTTTACAAAAACAATCATTAGTTAGATATAAACGGCAGTAATTGATTCAGTAGGACTCCTTATCCATGTAAACGATCATTGTGACATCTGAATTCATTAATTATCTGAAATACACTGCGTGTGCGTGTGATGTTAAATGTTTGAACCAAGGTTAACGGTTAAAGTGTCAGAGAATGGGTGGTGATTTTTTGACGTCCTCCCATGATCTGAAGTGAGCGTGCGTGTTTGTGTTGGTGAAAGTTTAAGAAATGTACAACTGTCGGTTCAGCTCTCTGGTGCTCCCTGCTGGCAGTATCACTATACTGTCCTCATGTTTCACAAAAATAGTTTTGAGAGACGTTGTCAGTTTTTGTATGTTGCTTAAATCCTCCAAAGCGGTTGGCAGTAAACATCAGGTCACGGTACGCCACGGTAGGCCACGGAGTCAATGAGCTCGAGTTGAAAAAGAAAAAGCTTACAGCACCTGGTATTCCCAGGCGGTCTCCAATTCCAAGTACTAACCAGGCCCGACCCTACTTAGCTTCCGAGATCAGACGAGATCGGGCGTGTTCAGGTGGTATGGCCGTAAGCAATTAGTGCAGGCGCAAAACCAGGTTTTATACAGTAGCACATAAGGAGTGAGAAAGCTGCTGAGGCTTGACGTTACACTTTTACAAAAACAATCATTAGTTAGATATAAACGGCAGTAATTGATTCAGTAGGACTCCTTATCCATGTAAACGATCATTGTGACATCTGAATTCATTAATTATCTGAAATACACTGCGTGTGCGTGTGATGTTAAATGTTTGAACCAAGGTTAACGGTTAAAGTGTCAGAGAATGGGTGGTGATTTTTGACGTCCTCCCATGATCTGAAGTGAGCGTGCGTGTTTGTGTTGGTGAAAGTTTAAGAAATGTACAACTGTCGGTTCAGCTCTCTGGTGCTCCCTGCTGGCAGTATCACTATACTGTCCTCATGTTTCACAAAAATAGTTTTGAGAGACGTTGTCAGTTTTTGTATGTTGCTTAAATCCTCCAAAGCGGTTGGCAGTAAACATCAGGTCACGGTACGCCACGGTAGGCCACGGAGTCAATGAGCTCGAGTTGAAAAAGAAAATACTTGCAGCACCTGGTATTCCCAGGCGGTCTCCCATCCAAGTACTAACCAGGCCCGACCCTGCTTAGCTTCCGAGATCAGACGAGATCGGGCGTGTTCAGGGTGGTATGGCCGTAAGCAATTAGTGCAGGCGCAAAACCAGGTTTTATACAGTAGCACATAAGGAGTGAGAAAGCTGCTGAGGCTCGACGTTACACTCTTACAAAAACAATCATTAGTTAGATATAAACGGCAGTAATTGATTCAGTAGGACTCCTTATCCATGTAAACGATCATTGTGACATCTGAATTAATTAATTATCTGAAATACACTGCGTGTGCGTGTGATGTTAAATGTTTGAACCAAGGTTAACGGTTAAAGTGTCAGAGAATGGGTGGTGATTTTTTGACGTCCTCCCATGACCTGAAGTGAGCGTGCGTGTTTGTGTTGGTGAAAGTTTAAGAAATGTACAACTGTCGGTTCAGCTCTCTGGTGCTCCCTGCTGGCAGTATCACTATACTGTCCTCATGTTTCACAAAAAAAAGTTTTGAGAGACGTTGTCAGTTTTGTATGTTGCTTAAATCCTCCAAAGCGGTTGGCAGTAAACATCAGGTCACGGTACGCCACGGTAGGCCACGGAGTTAATGAGCTCGAGTTGAAAAAGAAAAAGCTTACAGCACCTGGTATTCCCAGGCGGTCTCCCATCCAAGTACTAACCAGGCCCGACCCTGCTTAGCTTCCGAGATCAGACGAGATTCGGGCGTGTTCAGGGTGGTATGGCCGTAAGCAATTAGTGCAGGCGCAAAACCAGGTTTTTATACAGTAGCACATAAGGAGTGAGAAAGCTGCTGAGGCTCGACGTTACACTCTTACAAAAAACAATCATTAGTTAGATATAAACGGCAGTAATTGATTCAGTAGGACTCCTTATCCATGTAAACGATCATTGTGACATCTGAATTCATTAATTATCTGAAATACACTGCGTGTGCAGTGTGATGTTAAATGTTTGAACCAAGGTTAACGGTTAAAGTGTCAGAGAATGGGTGGTGATTTTTTGACGTCCTCCCAGATCTGAAGTGAGCGTGCGTGTTTGTGTTGGTGAAAGTTTAAGAAATGTACAACTGTCGGTTCAGCTCTCTGGTGCTCCCTGCTGGCAGTATCACTATACTGTCCTCATGTTTCACAAAAATAGTTTTGAGAGACGTTGTCAGTTTTTGTATGTTGCTTAAATCCTCCAAAGCGGTTGGCAGTAAACATCAGGTCACGGTACGCCACGGTAGGCCACGGAGTCAATGAGCTCGAGTTGAAAAAGAAAAAAGCTTACAGCACCTGGTATTCCCAGGCGGTCTCCCATCCAAGTACTTACCAGGCCCGACCCTGCTTAGCTTCCGAGATCAGACGAGATCGGGCGTGTTCAGGGTGGTATGGCCGTAAGCAATTAGTGCAGGCGCAAAACCAGGTTTTATACAGTAGCACATAAGGAGTGATGAAAGCTGCTGAGGCTCGACGTTACACTTTTACAAAAACAATCATTAGTTAGATATAAACGGCAGTAATTGATTCAGTAGGACTCCTTATCCATGTAAACGATCATTGTGACATCTGAATTCATTAATTATCTGAAATACACTGCGTGTGCGTGTGATGTTAAATGTTTGAACCAAGGTTACGGTTAAAGTGTCAGAGAATGGGTGGTGATTTTTTGACGTCCTCCCATGATCTGAAGTGAGCGTGCGTGTTTGTGTTGGTGAAAGTTTAAGAAATGTACAACTGTCGGTTCAGCTCTCTGGTGCTCCCTGCTGGCAGTATCACTATACTGTCCTCATGTTTCACAAAAATAGTTTTGAGAGACGTTGTCAGTTTTTGTATGTTGCTTAAATCCTCCAAAGCGGTTGGCAGTAAACATCAGGTCACGGTACGCCACGGTAGGCCACGGAGTCAATGAGCTCGAGTTGAAAAAGAAAAAGCTTACAGCACCTGGTATACCCAGGCGGTCTCCCATCCAAGTATAACCAGGCCCGACCCTGCTTAGCTTCCGAGATCAGACGAGATCGGGCGTGTTTCAGGGTGGTATGGCCGTAAGCAATTAGTGCAGGCGCAAAACCAGGTTTTATACAGTAGCACATAAGGAGTGTGAAAGCTGCTGAGGCTCGGCGTTACACTTTTACAAAAACAATCATTAGTTAGATATAAACGGCAGTAATTGATTCAGTAGGACTCCTTATCCATGTAAACGATCATTGTGACATCTGAATTCATTAATTATCTGAAATACACTGCGTGTGCGTGTGATGTTAAATGTTTGAACCAAGGTTAACGGTTAAAGTGTCAGAGAATGGGTGGTGATTTTTTGACGTCCTCCCATGATCTGAAGTGAGCGTGCGTGTTTGTGTTGGTGAAAGTTTAAGAAATGTACAACTGTCGGTTCAGCTCTCTGGTGCTCCCTGCTGGCAGTATCACTATACTGTCCTCATGTTTCACAAAAATAGTTTTGAGAGACGTTGTCAGTTTTTGTATGTTGCTTAAATCCTCCAAAGCGGTTGGCAGTAAACATCAGGTCACGGTACGCCACGGTAGGCCACGGAGTCAATGAGCTCGAGTTGAAAAAGAAAAGCTTACAGCACCTGGTATTCCCAGGCGGTCTCCCATCCAAGTATTAACCAGGCCCGACCCTGCTTAGCTTCCGGGGTCAGACGAGATCGGGCATGTTTCAGGGTGGTATGGCCGTAAGCATTAGTGCAGGCGCAAAACCAGTTTTATACAGTAGCACATAAGGAGTGTGAAAGCTGCTGAGGCTCGACGTTACACTTTTACAAAAACAATCATTAGTTAGATATAAACGGCAGTAATTGATTCAGTAGGACTCCTTATCCATGTAAACGATCATTGTGACATCTGAATTCATTAATTATCTGAAATACACTGCGTGTGCGTGTGATGGTAAATGTTTTGAACCAAGGTTAACGGTTAAAGTGTCAGAGAATGGGTGGTGATTTTTTGACGTCCTCCCATGATCTGGGCCCCGTTTCCCGAAAGCATCGTTAGCCTAAGTGGATCGTGAAGTGCGTCGTAAGGGCAATCGTAGAGTTTTTCACCGCGTTTCCCGAAAGCATCGTGGGGAACGAACGTCTTGAAAACGCTCGTAGCTAACGAGTACTCCAGGGGTGCTCGTAGGACACTAAGAGCATCGTCAGCTATAGCCTCAGTGGCGACACCATCGGACATTCCGTCTATTGGATGCGTTTTATTAAAACGCATTGCGCCTTTATGTTCTTAGTTTGGTAATTAATAAAGATATTCATTTATTTATTAATAAAGATGTTAAAATGGCCAAAATAAAACGGGACAGTCCAGAAAATGTTTGCGCAGGCAGGGCACTCAAAATGTGTGAGAGAAAGTGGGGGGATTTGTGCAGACTGACATAGGCTACTACATAAACGTAGCATAAAATAATGTAAAAAATTAAATTAAATTAAAAAAAATTAAAATAAAGAAATAAAAGAAATTATAAAAAACAAGCAAAGGAGCAGGCAAAAGGCTGGGGATATGGTGGGGATTGGTCACGTTGACGGGAATGTTTAGTGACATGTGGGAGGGTGGAGGGGGTTAAAAAAAAAGTCTCAATCACTCTTCGACGCGCATGAAAACCAGCCGCGTAGTTATGAGGGAGGCCGTCCTCACACCGATCTTCCTCGTCGTCATCGTCCTCAGCGTCCTCCGGTTCAAGCAATGCCACCCCAGCCTTAGCTGCAATGTTGTGCAACATAGCCGTCACACATATCACGGTGCATGACTTGGCCGGCGAAAACTGGAGCCCTCCGCCTGACTTGTGATGAAGGCATCTAATATAGCGCAACTTCCACCTCCCGATCGTGCGCTCAACGATGCACCGGGCCAGACGGTGGGGCTTCGTTGTATTCCTCATAAATACATACCTTACCCTATTTCCGGAGGGGCTTTTATAGCCAATCAAATGATCAATCAAGGAAACCCTTATGCGGAATCAGATTAAGTCGGCTCTCTTTGCTGCGCAAAGCATGTTTCAGAAATCAGCCATTAAGATAAATGTAGTTGTCACACAAGCAATTTTTAATTTTTTGTCATATGGAATTATTTCAGGGGGGAAAATGCCGTGAAACGCACAGTGCATTCAGGATTAGGACTGATATATGTCGTTTAAGCCTAATCATTGTGTTTTAATGTCTTGCTATAGCATTCATCTAATTGCAGTCTATTTTTTTCGGAGGCTACTCTGCTGTTGTCCTTGATGGGGATTTATTTTAAACCCTTTTTAACACAATTTTCCTGCGACATTCCTGCGTCTCCCCCTCCTACGGAGCCCATTTCAGCACCGTGTCAGTAGACAGTTACAATCCTACCGACGTCGTGAGTGCAGCGAATGCGCGTTCATGTTAAGAGGAGTTTTCGGGAAACGCTCCAAAGAATTGACGATGGATCGCAAGATCCATCTTGAGAATGATCGTACGAGCGTGGATCCATCGTTATCGGGAAAACGGGGCCCTGAAGTGAGCGTGCGGGTTTGTGTTGGTGAAAGTTTAAGAAATGTACAACTGTCGTTTCAGCTCTCTGGTGCTCCCTGCTGGCAGTATCACTATACTGTCCTCATGTTTCACAAAAATAGTTTTGAGAGACGTTGTCAGTTTTTGTATGTTGCTTAAATCCTCCAAAGCGGTTGGCAGTAAACATCAGGTCACGGTACGCCACGGTAGGCCACGGAGGCAATGAGCTCGAGTTTAAACAGAAAAAGCTTACAGCACCTGGTATTCCCGGGTGGTCTCCCATCCAAGTACTAACCAGGCCCGACCCTGCTTAGCTCCCGAGTTCAGACGAGATCGGCCGTGTTCAGGGTGGCATGGCCGTAAGCAATTAGTGGAG
>NC_079423.1:7098176-7128603 GCF_026213295.1 Gadus chalcogrammus | reverse complement strand
GTTGAAAAAGAAAAGCTTACAGCACCTGGTATTCCCAGGCGGTCTCCCATCCAAGTACTAACCAGGCCCGACCCTGCTTAGCTTCCGAGATCAGACGAGATCGGGCGTGTTCAGGGTGGTATGGCCATAAGCAATTAGTGCAGGCGCAAAACCAGGTTTTATACAGTAGCACATAAGGAGTGAGAAGCTGCTGAGGCTCGACGTTACACTCTTACAAAAACAATCATTAGTTAGATATAAACGGCAGTAATTGATTCAGTAGGACTCCTTATCCATTGTAAACGATCATTGTGACATCTGAATTCATTAATTATCTGAAATACACTGCGTGTGCGGTGTGATGTTAAATGTTTGAACAAGGTTAACGGTTAAAGTGTCAGAGAATGGGTGGTGATTTTTTGAACTCCTCCCATGATCTGAAGTGAGCGTGCGTGTTTGTGTTGGTGAAAGTTTAAGAAATGTACAACTGTCAGTTCAGCCTCTGGTGCTCCCTGCTGGCAGGTCATCCTACTGTCCTCATGTTTCACAAAAACATGTTTGAGAGACGTTGTCAGTTTTTGTATGTTGCTTAAATCCTCCCAAAGCGGTTGGCAGTAAAATCAGGTCACGGTACGCCACGGTAGGCCACGGAGGCAATGAGCTCGAGTTGAAAAAGAAAATGCTTACAGCTCCTGGTATTCCCAGGCGGTCTCCCATCCAAGTACTAACCAGACCCGACCCTGCTTAGCTTCCGAGATCAAACGAGATCGGGCGTGTTCAGGGTGGTATGGCGTAAGCAATTAGTGCAGGTGCAAAACCAGGTTTTATACAGTAGCACAAGAGTGAGAAAGCTGCTGAGGCTCGACGTTACACTTTTACAAAAACAATCATTAGTTAGATATAAACGTCAGTAATTGATTCAGTAGGACTCCTTATCCAAGTAAACGATCATTGTGACATCTGAATTCATTAATTATCTGAAATACACTGCGTGTGCGTGTTATGTTAAATGTTTGAACCAAGGTTAACGGTTAAAGTGTCAGAGAATGGGTGGTGATTTTTTGACGTCCTCCCATGATCTGAAGTGATGCGTGGTGTTTGTGTGGTGAAAGTTTAAGAAATGTACAACTGTCGGTTCAGCTCTCTGGTGCTCCCTGCTGGCAGTATCACTATACTGTCCTCATGTTTCACAAAAATAGTTTTGAGAGACGTTGTCATTTTTGTATGTTGCTTAATCCTCCAAAGCGGTTGGCAGTAAACATCAGGTCACGGTACGCCACGGTAGGCCACGGAGGCAATGAGCTCGAGTTGAAAAAGAAAAAGCTTACAGCACCTGGTATTCCCAGGCGGTCTCCCATCAAGTACTAACCATGGCCCAACCCTGCTTAGCTTCTGAGATCAGACGAGATCGGGCGGGTTTCAAGGTGGTAGGGCCTGTAAGCAATTAAGTGCAGGTCGCAAAACCAGGTTTATACAGTAGCACATAAGGAGTGAGAAAGCTGCTGAGGCTTGACGTTACACTCTTACAAAAACAATCATTAGTTAGATATAAAACGGCAGTAATTGATTCAGTAGGACTCCTTATCCATGTAAACGATCATTGTGACATCATGAATTCATTAATTATCTGAAATACACTGCGTGTGCGTGTGATGTTAAATGTTTGAACCAAGGTTAACGGTTAAAGTGTCAGAGAATGGGTGGTGATTTTTGACGTCCTCCCATGATCTGAAGTGAGCGTGCGTGTTTGTGTTGGTGATGAAAAGTTTAAGAAGTGTACAACTGTCGGTTCAGCTCTCTGGTGCTCCCTGCTGGCAGTATCACTATACTGTCCTCATGTTTCACAAAAATAGTTTTGAGAGACGTTGTCAGTTTTGTATGTTGCTTAAATCCTCCAAAGCGGTTGGCAGTAAACATCAGGTCACGGTACGCCACGGTAGGCCACGGATGGCAATGAGCTCGAGTTGAAAAAGAAAAAGCTTACAGCACCTGGTATTCCCAGGCAGGTCTCCCATCCAAGTACTAACCAGGCCCGACCCTGCATTAGCTTCCGAGATCAGACGAGATCGGGCGTGATTCAGGGTGGTATGGCCGTAAGCAATTAGTGCAGGCGCAAAACCAGGTTTTATACAGTAGCACATAAGGAGTGAGAAGCTGCTGAGGCTCGACGTTACACTTTTACAAAACCAATCATTAGTTAGATATAAACGGCAGTAATTGATTCAGTAGGACTCCTTATCCATGTAAACGATCATTGTGACATCTGAATTCATTAATTATCTGAAATACACTGCGTGTGCGTGTGATGTTAAATGTTTGAACCAAGGTTAACGGTTAAAGTGTCAGAGAATGGGTGGTGATTTTTTGACGTCCTCCCATGATCTGAAGTGAGCGTGCGTGTTTGTGTTGGTGAAAGTTTAAGAAATGTACAACTGTCGGTTCAGCTCTCTGGTGCTCCCTGCTGGCAGTATCACTATACTGTCCTCATGTTTCACAAAAAATAGTTTTGAGAGACGTTGTCAGTTTTTGTATGTTGCTTAAATCCTCCAAAGCGGTTGGCAGTAAAAATCAGGTCACGGTACGCCACGGTAGGTACGCACGGAGTCAATGAGCTCGAGTTTGAAAAAGAAAAAGCTTACAGCACCTGGTATTCCCAGGCGGTCTCCCATCCAAGTACTAACCAGGCCCGACCCTGCTTAGCTTCCGAGATCAGACGAGATTCGGGCGTGTTCAGGGTGGTATGGCCATAAGCAATTAGTGCAGGCGCAAAACCAGGTTTTATACAGTAGCACATAAGGAGTGAGAAAGCTGCTGAGGCTCGACGTTACACTCTTACAAAAACAATCATTAGTTAGATATAAACGGCAGTAATTGATTCAGTAGGACTCCTTATCCATGTAAACGATCATTGTGACATCTGAATTCATTAATTATCTGAAATACACTGCGTGTGCGTGTGATGTTAAATGTTATGAACCAAGGTTAACGGTTAAAGTGTCAGAGAATGGGTGGTGATTTTTTGACGTCCTCCCATGATCTGAAGTGAGCGTGCGTGTTTGTGTTGGTGAAAGTTTAAGAAATGTACAACTGTCGGTTCAGCTCTCTGGTGCTCCCTGCTGGCAGTATCACTATACTGTCCTCATGTTTCACAAAAATAGTTTTGAGAGACGTTGTCAGTTTTTGTATGTTGCTTAAATCCTCCAAAGCGGTTGGCAGTAAACATCAGGTCACGGTACGCCACGGTAGGGCCACGGAGTCAATGAGCTCGAGTTGAAAAAGAAAAAGCTTACAGCACCTGGTATTCCCAGGCGGTCTCCCATCCAAGTACTAACCAGGCCCGACCCTGCTTAGCTTCCGAGATCAGACGAGATCTGGCGTGTTCAGGGTGGTATGGCCGTAAGCAATTAGTGCAGGCGCAAAACCAGGTTTTATACAGTAGCACATAAGGAGTGAGAAGCTGCTGAGGCTCGACGTTACACTCTTACAAAAACAATCATTAGTTAGATATAAACGGCAGTAATTGATTCAGTAGGACTCCTTATCCATGTAAACGATCATTGTGACATCTGAATTCATTAATTATCTGAAATACACTGCGTGTGCGTGTGATGTTAAATGTTTTAACCAAGGTTAACGGTTAAAGTGTCAGAGAATGGGTGGTGATTTTTGACGTCCTCCCATGATCTGAATTGAGCGTGCGTGTTTGTGTTGGTGAAAGTTTAAGAAATGTACAACTGTCGGTTCAGCTCTCTGGTGCTCCCTGCTGGCAGTATCACTATACTGTCCTCATGTTTCACAAAATAGTTTTGAGAGACGTTGTCAGTTTTTGTATGTTGCTTAAATCCTCCAAAGCGGTTGGCAGTAAACATCAGGTCACGGTACGCCACGGTAGGCCACGGAGTCAATGAGCTCGAGTTGAAAAAGAAAAAGCTTACAGCACCTGGTATTCCCAGGCGGTCTCCCATCCAAGTACTAACCAGGCCCGACCCTGCTAGCTTCCGAGATCAGACGAGATCGGGCGTGTTCAGGGTGGTATGGCCGTAAGCAATTAGTGCAGGCGCAAAACCAGGTTTTATACAGTAGCACATAAGGAGTGAGAAAGCTGCTGAGGCTCGACGTTACACTTTTACAAAAACAATCATTAGTTAGATATAAACGGCAGTAATTGATTCAGTAGGACTCCTTATCCATGTAAAACGATCATTGTGACATCTGAATTCATTAATTATCTGAAATACACTGCGTGTGCGTGTGATGTTAAATGTTTGAACCAAGGTTAACGGTTAAAGTGTCAGAGAATGGGTGGTGATTTTTTGACGTCCTCCCATGATCTGAAGTGAGCGTGCGTGTTTGTGTTGGTGAAAGTTTAAGAAATGTACAAGTGTCGGTTCAGCTCTCTGGTGCTCCCTGCTGGCAGTATCACTATACTGTCCTCATGTTTCACAAAAATAGTTTTGAGAGACGTTGTCAGTTTTTGTATGTTGCTTAAATCCTCCAAAGCGGTTGGCAGTAAACATCAGGTCACGGTACGCCACGGAGTCAATGAGCTCGAGTTGAAAAAGAAAAAGCTTACAGCACCTGGTATTCCCAGGCGGTCTCCCATCCAAGTACTAACCAGGCCCGACCCTGCTTAGCTTCCGAGATCAGACGAGATCGGCGTGTTCAGGGTGGTATGGCCGTAAGCAATTAGTGCAGGCGCAAAACCAGGTTTTATACAGTAGCACATAAGGAGTGAGAAAGCTGCTGAGGCTCGACGTTACACTTTTACAAAAACAATCATTAGTTAGATATAAACGGCAGTAATTGATTCAGTAGGACTCCTTATCCATGTAAACGATCATTGTGACATCTGAATTCATTAATTATCTGAAATACACTGCGTGTGCGTGTGATGTTAAATGTTTGAACCAAGGTTAACGGTTAAAGTGTCAGAGAATGGGTGGTGATTTTTTGACGTCCTCCCATGATCTGAAGTGAGCGTGCGTGTTTGTGTTGGTGAAAGTTTAAGAAATGTACAACTGTCGGTTCAGCTCTCTGGTGCTCCCTGCTGGCAGTATCACTATACTGTCCTCATGTTTCACAAAAATAGTTTTGAGAGACGTTGTCAGTTTTTGTATGTTGCTTAAATCCTCCAAAGCGGTTGGCAGTAAACATCAGGTCACGGTACGCCACGGTAGGCCACGGAGTCAATGAGCTCGAGTTGAAAAAGAAAAAGCTTACAGCACCTGGTATTCCCAGGCGGTCTCCCATCCAAGTACTAACCAGGCCCGACCCTGCTTAGCTTCCGAGATCAGACGAGATCGGGCGTGTTCAGGGTGGTATGGCCGTAAGCAATTAGTGCAGGCGCAAAACCAGGTTTTATACAGTAGCACATAAGGAGTGAGAAAGCTGCTGAGGCTTGACGTTACACTTTTACAAAAACAATCATTAGTTAGATATAAACGGCAGTAATTGATTCAGTAGGACTCCTTATCCATGTAAACGATCATTGTGACATCTGAATTCATTAATTATCTGAAATACACTGCGTGTGCGTGTGATGTTAATGTTTGAACCAAGGTTAACGGTTAAAGTGTCAGAGAATGGGTGGTGATTTTTGACGTCCTCCCATGATCTGAAGTGAGCGTGCGTGTTTGTGTTGGTGAAAGTTTAAGAAATGTACAACTGTCGGTTCAGCTCTCTGGTGCTCCCTGCTGGCAGTATCACTATACTGTCCTCATGTTTCACAAAAATAGTTTTGAGAGACGTTGTCAGTTTTTGTATGTTGCTTAAATCCTCCAAAGCGGTTGGCAGTAAACATCAGGTCACGGTACAGCCACGGTAGGCCACGGAGGCAATGAGCTCGAGTGAAAAAGAAAAAGCTTACAGCACCTGGTATTCCCAGGCGGTCTCCCATCCAAGTACTAACCAGGCCCGACCCTGCTTAGCTTCCGAGATCAGACGAGATCGGGCGTGTTCAGGGTGGTATGGCCGTAAGCAATTAGTGCAGACGCAAAACCAGGTTTTATACAGTAGCACATAAGGAGTGAGAAAGCTGCTGAGGCTCGACGTTACACTTTTACAAAAACATCATTAGTTAGATATAAACGGCAGTAATTGATTCAGTAGGACTCCTTATCCATGTAACGATCATGGTGACATCTGAATTCATTAATTATCTGAAATACACTGCGTGTGCGTGTGATGTTAAATGTTTGAACCAAGGTTAACGGTTAAAGTGTCAGAGAATGGGTGGTGATTTTTTTGACGTCCTCCCATGATCTGAAGTGAGCGTGCGTGTTTGTGTTGGGATGAAAGTTTAAGAAATGTACAACTGTCGGTTCAGCTCTCTGGTGCTCCCTGCTGGCAGTATCACTATACTGTCCTCATGTTTCACAAAAATAGTTTTGAGAGACGTTGTCAGTTTTTGTATGTTGCTTAAATCCTCCAAAGCGGTTGGCAGTAAACATCAGGTCACGGTACACCACGGTAGGCCACGGAGTCAATGAGCTCGAGTTGAAAAAGAAAAAGCTTACAGCACCTGGTATTCCCAGGCGGTCTCCCCTCCAAGTACTAACCAGGCCCGACCCTGCTTAGCTTCCGAGATCAGACGAGATCGGGCGTGTTCAGGGTGGTATGGCCGTAAGCAATTAGTGCAGGCGCAAAACCAGGTTTTATACAGTAGCACATAAGGAGTGAGAAAGCTGCTGAGGCTTCGACGTTACACTTTTACAAAAACAATCATTAGTTAGATATAAACGGCAGTAATTGATTCAGTAGGACTCCTTATCCATGTAAACGATCATTGTGACATCTGAATTCATTAATTATCTGAAATACACTGCGTGTGCGTGTGATGTTAAATGTTTGAACCAAGGTTAACGGTTAAAGTGTCAGAGAATGGGTGGTGATTTTTTGACGTCCTCCCATGATCTGAAGTGAGCGTGCGTGTTTGTGTTGGTGAAAGTTTAAGAAAGGTACAACTGTCGTTTCAGCTCTCTGGTGCTCCCTGCTGGCAGTATCACTATACTGTCCTCATGTTTCACAAAAATAGTTTTGAGAGACGTTGTCAGTTTTTGTATGTTGCTTTAATCCTCCAAAGCGGTTGGCAGTAAACATCAGGTCACGGTACGCCACGGTAGGCCACGGAGGCAATGAGCTCGAGTTGAAAAAGAAAAAGCTTACAGCACCTGGTATTCCCAGGCGGTCTCCCATCCAAGTACTAACCAGGCCCGACCCTGCTTAGCTTCCGAGATCAGACGAGATCGGGCGTGTTCAGGGTGGTATGGCCGAAGCAATTAGTGCAGGCGCAAAACCAGGTTTTATACAGTAGCACATAAGGAGTGAGAAGCTGCTGAGGCTTGACGTTACACTTTTACAAAAACAATCATTAGTTAGATATAAACGGCAGTAATTGATTCAGTAGGACTCCTTATCCATGTAAACGATCATTGTGACATCTGAATTCATTAATTATCTGAAATACACTGCGTGTGCGTGTGATGTTAAATGTTTGAACCAAGGTTAACGGTTAAAGTGTCAGAGAATGGGTGGTGATTTTTTGACGTCCTCCCATGATCTGAAGTGAGCGTGCGTGTTTGTGTTGGTGAAAGTTTAAGAAATGTACAACTGTCGGTTCAGCTCTCTGGTGCTCCCTGCTGGCAGTATCACTATACTGTCCTCATGTTTCACAAAAATAGTTTTGAGAGACGTTGTCAGTTTTTGTATGTTGCTTAAATCCTCCAAAGCGGTTGGCAGTAAACATCAGGTCACGGTACACCACGGTAGGCCACGGAGTCAATGAGCTCGAGTTGAAAAAGAAAAAGCTTACAGCACCTGGTATTCCCAGGCGGTCTCCCATCCAAGTACTAACCAGGCCCGACCCTGCTTAGCTTCCGAGATCAGACGAGATCGGGCGTGTTCAGGGTGGTATGGCCGTAAGCAATTAGTGCAGGCGCAAAACCAGGTTTTATACAGTAGCACATAAGGAGTGAGAAAGCTGCTGAGGCTCGACGTTACACTTTTACAAAAACAATCATTAGTTAGATATAAACGGCAGTAATTGATTCAGTAGGACTCCTTATCCATGTAAACGATCATTGTGACATCTGAATTCATTAATTATCTGAAATACACTGCGTGTGCGTGTGATGTTAAATGTTTGAACCAAGGTTAACGGTTAAAGTGTCAGAGAATGGGTGGTGATTTTTTGACGTCCTCCCATGATCTGAAGTGAGCGTGCGTGTTTGTGTTGGTGAAAGTTTAAGAAATGTACAACTGTCGGTTCAGCTCTCTGGTGCTCCCTGCTGGCAGTATCACTATACTGTCCTCATGTTTCACAAAAATAGTTTTGAGAGACGTTGTCAGTTTTGTATGTTGCTTAAATCCTCCAAAGCGGTTGGCAGTAAACATCAGGTCACGGTACGCCACGGTAGGCCACGGAGGCAATGAGCTCGAGTTGAAAAAGAAAAGCTTACAGCACCTGGTATTCCCAGGCGGTCTCCCATCCAAGTACTAACCAGGCCCGACCCTGCTTAGCTTCCGAGATCAGACGAGATCGGGCGTGTTCAGGGTGGTATGGCCGTAAGCAATTAGTGCAGGCGCAAAACCAGGTTTTATACAGTAGCACATAAGGAGTGAGGAAAGCTGCTGAGGCTCGACGTTACACTTTACAAAAACAATCATTAGTTAGATATAAACGGCAGTAATTGATTCAGTAGGACTCCTTATCCATGTAAACGATCATTGTGACATCTGAATTCATTAATTATCTGAAATACACTGCGTGTGCGTGTGATGTTAAATGTTTGAACCAAGGTTAACGGTTAAAGTGTCAGAGAATGGGTGGTGATTTTTTGACGTCCTCCCATGATCTGAAGTGAGCGTGCGTGTTTGTGTTGGTGAAAGTTTAAGAAATGTACAACTGTCGGTTCAGCTCTCTGGTGCTCCCTGCTGGCAGTATCACTATACTGTCCTCATGTTTCACAAAAATAGTTTTGAGAGACGTTGTCAGTTTTGTATGTTGCTTAAATCCTCCAAAGCGGTTGGCAGTAAACATCAGGTCACGGTACGCCACGGTAGGCCACGGAGGCAATGAGCTCGAGTTGAAAAAGAAAAAGCTTACAGCACCTGGTATTCCCAGGCGGTCTCCTCATCCAAGTACTAACCAGGCCCGACCCTGCTTAGCTTCCGAGATCAGACGAGATCGGGCGTGTTCAGGGTGGTATGGCCGTAAGCAATTAGTGCAGGCGCAAAACCAGGTTTTATACAGTAGCACATAAGGAGTGAGGAAGCTGCTGAGGCTCGACGTTACACTCTTACAAAAACAATCATTAGTTAGATATAAACGGCAGTAATTGATTCAGTAGGACTCCTTATCCATGTAAACGATCATTGTGACATCTGAATTCATTAATTATCTGAAATACACTGCGTGTGCGTGTGATGTTAAATGTTTGAACCAAGGTTAACGGTTAAAGTGTCAGAGAATGGGTGGTGATTTTTTGACGTCCTCCCATGATCTGAAGTGAGCGTGCGTGTTTGTGTTGGTGAAAGTTTAAGAAATGTACAACTGTCGGTTCAGCTCTCTGGTGCTCCCTGCTGGCAGTATCACTATACTGTCCTCATGTTTCACAAAAATAGTTTTGAGAGACGTTGTCAGTTTTTGTATGTTGCTTAAATCCTCCAAAGCGGTTGGCAGTAAACATCAGGTCACGGTACGCCACGGTAGGCCACGGAGTCAATGAGCTCGAGTTGAAAAAGAAAAAGCTTACAGCACCTGGTATTCCCAGGCGGTCTCCCATCCAAGTACTAACCAGGCCCGACCCTGCTTAGCTTCCGAGATCAGACGAGATCGGGCGTGTTCAGGGTGGTATGGCCGTAAGCAATTAGTGCAGGCGCAAAACCAGGTTTTATACAGTAGCACATAAGGAGTGAGAAAGCTGCTGAGGCTCGACGTTACACTTTTACAAAAACAATCATTAGTTAGATATAAACGGCAGTAATTGATTCAGTAGGACTCCTTATCCATGTAAACGATCATTGTGACATCTGAATTCATTAATTATCTGAAATACACTGCGTGTGCGTGTGATGTTAAATGTTTGAACCAAGGTTAACGGTTAAAGTGTCAGAGAATGGGTGGTGATTTTTTGACGTCCTCCCATGATCTGAAGTGAGCGTGCGTGTTTGTGTTGGTGAAAGTTTAAGAAATGTACAACTGTCGGTTCAGCTCTCTGGTGCTCCCTGCTGGCAGTATCACTATACTGTCCTCATGTTTCACAAAAATAGTTTTGAGAGACGTTGTCAGTTTTTGTATGTTGCTTAAATCCTCCAAAGCGGTTGGCAGTAAACATCAGGTCACGGTACGCCACGGTAGGCCACGGAGTCAATGAGCTCGAGTTGAAAAAGAAAAAGCTTACAGCACCTGGTATTCCCAGGCGGTCTCCCATCCAAGTACTAACCAGGCCCGACCCTGCTTAGCTTCCGAGATCAGACGAGATCGGGCGTGTTCAGGGTGGTATGGCCGTAAGCAATTAGTGCAGGCGCAAAACCAGGTTTTATACAGTAGCACATAAGGAGTGAGAAAGCTGCTGAGGCTCGACGTTACACTTTTACAAAAACAATCATTAGTTAGATATAAACGGCAGTAATTGATTCAGTAGGACTCCTTATCCATGTAAACGATCATTGTGACATCTGAATTCATTAATTATCTGAAATACACTGCGTGTGCGTGTGATGTTAAATGTTTGAACCAAGGTTAACGGTTAAAGTGTCAGAGAATGGGTGGTGATTTTTTGACGTCCTCCCATGATCTGAAGTGAGCGTGCGTGTTTGTGTTGGTGAAAGTTTAAGAAATGTACAACTGTCGGTTCAGCTCTCTGGTGCTCCCTGCTGGCAGTATCACTATACTGTCCTCATGTTTCACAAAATAGTTTTGAGAGACGTTGTCAGTTTTTGTATGTTGCTTAAATCCTCCAAAGCGGTTGGCAGTAAACATCAGGTCACGGTACGCCACGGTAGGCCACGGAGTCAATGAGCTCGAGTTGAAAAAGAAAAAGCTTACAGCACCTGGTATTCCCAGGCGGTCTCCCATCCAAGTACTAACCAGGCCCGACCCTGCTTAGCTTCCGAGATCAGACGAGATCGGGCGTGTTCAGGGTGGTATGGCCGTAAGCAATTAGTGCAGGCGCAAAACCAGGTTTTATACAGTAGCACATAAGGAGTGAGAAAGCTGCTGAGGCTCGACGTTACACTTTTACAAAAACAATCATTAGTTAGATATAAACGGCAGTAATTGATTCAGTAGGACTCCTTATCCATGTAAACGATCATTGTGACATCTGAATTCATTAATTATCTGAAATACACTGCGTGTGCGTGTGATGTTAAATGTTTGAACCAAGGTTAACGGTTAAAGTGTCAGAGAATGGGTGGTGATTTTTTTGACGTCCTCCCATGATCTGAAGTGAGCGTGCGTGTTTGTGTTGGTGAAAGTTTAAGAAATGTACAACTGTCGGTTCAGCTCTCTGGTGCTCCCTGCTGGCAGTATCACTATACTGTCCTCATGTTTCACAAAAATAGTTTTGAGAGACGTTGTCAGTTTTTGTATGTTGCTTAAATCCTCCAAAGCGGTTGGCAGTAAACATCAGGTCACGGTACGCCACGGTAGGCACGGAGTCAATGAGCTCGAAGTTGAAAAAGAAAAGCTTACAGCACCTGGTATTCCCAGGCGGTCTCCCATCCAAGTACTAACCAGGCCCGACCCTGCTTAGCTTCCGAGATCAGACGAGATCGGGCGTGTTCAGGGTGGTATGGCCGTAAGCAATTAGTGCAGGCGCAAACCAGGTTTTATACAGTAGCACATAAGGAGTGAGAAAGCTGCTGAGGCTCGACGTTACACTTTTACAAAAACAATCATTAGTTAGATATAAACGGCAGTAATTGATTCAGTAGGACTCCTTATCCATGTAAACGATCATTGTGACATCTGAATTCATTAATTATCTGAAATACACTGCGTGTGCGTGTGATGTTAAATGTTTGAACCAAGGTTAACGGTTAAAGTGTCAGAGAATGGGTGGTGATTTTTTGACGTCCTCCCATGATCTGAAGTGAGCGTGCGTGTTTGTGTTGGTGAAAGTTTAAGAAATGTACAACTGTCGGTTCAGCTCTCTGGTGCTCCCTGCTGGCAGTATCACTATACTGTCCTCATGTTTCACAAAAATAGTTTTGAGAGACGTTGTCAGTTTTTGTATGTTGCTTAAATCCTCCAAAGCGGTTGGCAGTAAACATCAGGTCACGGTACGCCACGGTAGGCCACGGAGTCAATGAGCTCGAGTTGAAAAAGAAAAAGCTTACAGCACCTGGTATTCCCAGGCGGTCTCCCATCCAAGTACTAACCAGGCCCGACCCTGCTTAGCTTCCGAGATCAGACGAGATCGGGCGTGTTCAGGGTGGTATGGCCGTAAGCAATTAGTGCAGGCGCAAAACCAGGTTTTATACAGTAGCACATAAGGAGTGAGAAAGCTGCTGAGGCTCGACGTTACACTTTTACAAAAACAATCATTAGTTAGATATAAACGGCAGTAATTGATTCAGTAGGACTCCTTATCCATGTAAACGATCATTGTGACATCTGAATTCATTAATTATCTGAAATACACTGCGTGTGCGTGTGATGTTAAATGTTTGAACCAAGGTTAACGGTTAAAGTGTCAGAGAATGGGTGGTGATTTTTTGACGTCCTCCCATGATCTGAAGTGAGCGTGCGTGTTTGTGTTGGTGAAAGTTTAAGAAATGTACAACTGTCGTTTCAGCTCTCTGGTGCTCCCTGCTGGCAGTATCACTATACTGTCCTCATGTTTCACAAAAATAGTTTTGAGAGACGTTGTCAGTTTTTGTATGTTGCTTAAATCCTCCAAAGCGGTTGGCAGTAAACATCAGGTCACGGTACGCCACGGTAGGCCACGGAGTCAATGAGCTCGAGTTGAAAAAGAAAAAGCTTACAGCACCTGGTATTCCCAGGCGGTCTCCCATCCAAGTACTAACCAGGCCCGACCCTGCTTAGCTTCCGAGATCAGACGAGATCGGGCGTGTTCAGGGTGGTATGGCCGAAAGCAATTAGTGCAGGCGCAAAACCAGGTTTTATACAGTAGCACATAAGGAGTGAGAAAGCTGCTGAGGCTCGACGTTACACTTTTACAAAAACAATCATTAGTTAGATATAAACGGCAGTAATTGATTCAGTAGGACTCCTTATCCATGTAAACGATCATTGTGACATCTGAATTCATTAATTATCTGAAATACACTGCGTGTGCGTGTGATGTTAAATGTTTGAACCAAGGTTAACGGTTAAAGTGTCAGAGAATGGGTGGTGATTTTTTGACGTCCTCCCATGATCTGAAGTGAGCGTGCGTGTTTGTGTTGGTGAAAGTTTAAGAAATAGTACAACTGTCGTTTCAGCTCTCTGGTGCTCCCTGCTGGCAGTATCACTATACTGTCCTCATGTTTCACAAAAATAGTTTTGAGAGACGTTGTCAGTTTTTGTATGTTGCTTAAATCCTCCAAAGCGGTTGGCAGTAAACATCAGGTCACGGTACGCCACGGTAGGCCACGGAGGCAATGAGCTCGAGTTGAAAAAGAAAAAGCTTACAGCACCTGGTATTCCCAGGCGGTCTCCCATCCAAGTACTAACCAGGCCCGACCCTGCTTAGCTTCCGAGATCAGACGAGATCGGGCGTGTTTTTTTTTTTTTTTTTTTTTTTTTTTAAATTCCGTATTTACAGTAATTTACAATCTTTTACGGTCATAACCAAACACAGTATGACACACAGAAGACATACAGACAGTTGATAATCACAAATGTACGCAACAATCATATAGAGAGGTTAACCCTAATCATACACAACAAACATTTGCGTCGGAGTGGTCTGCCAGGTCTTAACAAGCAGGAAAAACAATGCCCACACTACACACTAAATCCTAACGTCCCTGATTCCGTTACCATGACTAAAGTGCTGTTCCTAACAAAATACTTGTGAAAATCCTCCCCTTCCCATCATTCAGAACCTCCTTCACATTCCCAACCACATCCTCCTTTACAAGTATTGCCACACCACACGATCTTGCCGTCCCACAATTGACGAATAACAGTCCCCTCCATTTCTCCTTGATTTCTGGCATTTTAGCCTGTGTCCAGTTTGTTTCCTGCAGCACTAAAATATCGGATTTAAAATTGATTAACACCTCATCAAACTTCGCCATATTGTTAAGACCGTTGATATTAATTGATGTGAGTGTGACCATTGAAATCAAAAGACACAGAGTGGGTATTACTGTTAAAATCTTTTTTTTTTTTTACGTACCCCTTTCTTTTTCAAGTTCCTCTGTTCCTCATCGGAATCAACCCCTCTCCTGCGTCTGACCCTGGGCGCCCTCTCCCTACAAACACCCAACGCCTCATTCCCAGACTTATTCTCCCTCTCCCTTCCATCAGCCAGTGTGGGGGGGGAAATTATAGGCGCCATACCACGCCAATGAGACGCGTCGGCTGTAGCCTCAATAGTCACAGCACAAGACCCCCAGGCTGCATCTTCCTCTACTGTAGGCCACCCGGGCGCCTGTAAAGAGAGGAGCCCCGCTTGAGAGCTCCTGCCCCCCCCCAACCCTGTGCCCCCATCTCCCCCTGATGCCGGGGCCATTGACACAACCAAATCCACTTCTAGGCTAGCCCCCGTGCCATGTCCCGCCTCGTTCCCCAACTGTCCAGACCCCCGCGGCACCTTGGCTATGCCCTCCGCTGGTGTAGGGTGCCCAGATGCCGGTAGAGAGGAAAGCTCTACTTGAGAGCTTTGCCCCCCGGGCAACCCCGTGCCCCCCACACCCGGGTCCTTCAGCTCAACCTGTAGCTGACTGTCCAAGACTGTCTCCCCGTCAGACAGCTCCCCGTGCTCCATCTCCTCTTCCGCACTCTCTTCCCCTCCACTTCCCTCACTCTCCAACGATACAGCCCTTGAGTCTGGGTCAACTGAGAGGGCACCCCCTCCCACCTGCTCCTCCTTACACACACAATTTTCCTTTCTATTACCACACTCTCTGCATTTAATCACAGCCACACACTCCCTTGCATAGTGCCCCTGCTTCCCGCACTTCCGACAGAGGAAGTCAGGACAGTCCCTCACTATATGTCCAGGCTGGATGCACAATCTACACACCTTTACTTGTCTGTCATGGATGACACGGAAATATTCAGCACCCTTTTCAGTGTCAAAACGTGTGGACCAAGGCAAGGACCGTACTTCCTTGTTAAACTTCACCTTAACAAACCGTGTACCCTCACATATGGTCATCCCAGGCCACTTCCTCCTTGCAATCGGCGAAACTGCCTCCACACCCCAGTCCGCAAGCTTCTTCAGAATCTCCTCATCCGTAATGTACACTGGTAGACTCATAAAGGACACCACCATCTCATCTGCAGTCAAGTCTTTTGCGACGACGCTGGTCCCCCTTATCCTAAAACCATCCAACAATCGCCTCTTCCCGTTGGGGTGATTCATCGTTACTTCATATTGGTTCAATGAGAGGTAGCGACATCCCAAGACCAATCCACATACACTCTGCATCGCCCTTAGCATCTCAATCATCGGGATTTTCTCCTCTCCCACAAGCTCCACAGCCACAGACAACTCCCTGCTGTAGCTCGGGCCACCATCCGCAACCTTGTCCTCCTTCTCTCTTGTTGCTCTCTCCGCAGTCACCGGTCTCCCGCCTAGTACGTCCTCCGATGTCCTCTTCGCCACACAACCACCATCCGTCACCGCAGCAGGAGCCGTGTTCCGTTCCATGCCGTCCTCCATTCGAGTTTCCGAAACCGCGTGAGACATCGAAAAAAACCGAACTAAAGTATACTAATACTCCCCCAAACAGCAAGCTGTCGGGGGAATAAACGACGAGACGAAAAACTAACCAAAAAAATATCTATAAATACTTGATTTACCACCAAAAGAATCCTCGCTCCAACACCGTCCTCCTCTCACCACTCAAGCACACCAAACACTTCCTCAATGGGCGTATCACTTCCTCAATGGGCGTGTTCAGGGTGGTATGGCCGTAAGCAATTAGTGCAGGCGCAAAACCAGGTTTTATACAGTAGCACATAAGGAGTGAGAAAGCTGCTGAGGCTTGACGTTACACTTTTACAAAAACAATCATTAGTTAGATATAAACGGCAGTAATTGATTCAGTAGGACTCCTTATCCATGTAAACGATCATTGTGACATCTGAATTCATTAATTATCTGAAATACACTGCGTGTGCGTGTGATGTTAAATGTTTGAACCAAGGTTAACGGTTAAAGTGTCAGAGAATGGGTGGTGATTTTTTGACGTCCTCCCATGATCTGAAGTGAGCGTGCGTGTTTGTGTTGGTGAAAGTTTAAGAAATGTACAACTGTCGGTTCAGCTCTCTGGTGCTCCCTGCTGGCAGTATCACTATACTGTCCTCATGTTTCACAAAAATAGTTTTGAGAGACGTTGTCAGTTTTTGTATGTTGCTTAAATCCTCCAAAGCGGTTGGCAGTAAACATCAGGTCACGGTACGCCACGGTAGGCCACGGAGGCAATGAGCTCGAGTTGAAAAAGAAAAAGCTTACAGCACCTGGTATTCCCAGGCGGTCTCCCATCCAAGTACTAACCAGGCCCGACCCTGCTTAGCTTCCGAGATCAGACGAGATCGGGCGTGTTCAGGGTGGTATGGCCGTAAGCAATTAGTGCAGGCGCAAAACCAGGTTTTATACAGTAGCACATAAGGAGTGAGAAAGCTGCTGAGGCTCGACGTTACACTCTTACAAAAACAATCATTAGTTAGATATAAACGGCAGTAATTGATTCAGTAGGACTCCTTATCCATGTAAACGATCATTGTGACATCTGAATTCATTAATTATCTGAAATACACTGCGTGTGCGTGTGATGTTAAATGTTTGAACCAAGGTTAACGGTTAAAGTGTCAGAGAATGGGTGGTGATTTTTGACGTCCTCCCATGATCTGAAGTGAGCGTGCGTGTTTGTGTTGGTGAAAGTTTAAGAAATGTACAACTGTCGGTTCAGCTCTCTGGTGCTCCCTGCTGGCAGTATCACTATACTGTCCTCATGTTTCACAAAAATAGTTTTGAGAGACGTTGTCAGTTTTTGTATGTTGCTTAAATCCTCCAAAGCGGTTGGCAGTAAACATCAGGTCACGGTACGCCACGGTAGGCCACGGAGTCAATGAGCTCGAGTTGAAAAAGAAAAAGCTTACAGCACCTGGTATTCCCAGGCGGTCTCCCTACCAAGTACTAACCAGGCCCGACCCTGCTTAGCTTCCGAGATCAGACGAGATCGGGCGTGTTCAGGGTGGTATGGCCGTAAGCAATTAGTGCAGGCGCAAAACCAGGTTTTATACAGTAGCACATAAGGAGTGAGAAAGCTGCTGAGGCTCGACGTTACACTTTTACAAAAACAATCATTAGTTAGATATAAACGGCAGTAATTGATTCAGTAGGACTCCTTATCCATGTAAACGATCATTGTGACATCTGAATTCATTAATTATCTGAAATACACTGCGTGTGCGTGTGATGTTAAATGTTTGAACCAAGGTTAACGGTTAAAGTGTCAGAGAATGGGTGGTGATTTTTTGACGTCCTCCCATGATCTGAAGTGAGCGTGCGTGTTTGTGTTGGTGAAAGTTTAAGAAATGTACAACTGTCGGTTCAGCTCTCTGGTGCTCCCTGCTGGCAGTATCACTATACTGTCCTCATGTTTCACAAAAATAGTTTTGAGAGACGTTGTCAGTTTTTGTATGTTGCTTAAATCCTCCAAAGCGGTTGGCAGTAAACATCAGGTCACGGTACGCCACGGTAGGCCACGGAGGCAATGAGCTCGAGTTGAAAAAGAAAAAAGCTTACAGCACCTGGTATTCCCAGGCGGTCTCCCATCCAAGTACTAACCAGGCCCGACCCTGCTTAGCTTCCGAGATCAGACGAGATCGGGCGTGTTCAGGGTGGTATGGCCGTAAGCAATTAGTGCAGGCGCAAAACCAGGTTTTATACAGTAGCACATAAGGAGTGAGAAAGCTGCTGAGGCTCGACGTTACACTTTTACAAAAACAATCATTAGTTAGATATAAACGGCAGTAATTGATTCAGTAGGACTCCTTATCCATGTAAACGATCATTGTGACATCTGAATTCATTAATTATCTGAAATACACTGCGTGTGCGTGTGATGTTAAATGTTTGAACCAAGGTTAACGGTTAAAGTGTCAGAGAATGGGTGGTGATTTTTTGACGTCCTCCCATGATCTGAAGTGAGCGTGCGTGTTTGTGTTGGTGAAAGTTTAAGAAATGTACAACTGTCGGTTCAGCTCTCTGGTGCTCCCTGCTGGCAGTATCACTATACTGTCCTCATGTTTCACAAAAATAGTTTTGAGAGACGTTGTCAGTTTTTGTATGTTGCTTAAATCCTCCAAAGCGGTTGGCAGTAAACATCAGGTCACGGTACGCCACGGAGTCAATGAGCTCGAGTTGAAAAAGAAAAAGCTTACAGCACCTGGTATTCCCAGGCGGTCTCCCATCCAAGTACTAACCAGGCCCGACCCTGCTTAGCTTCCGAGATCAGACGAGATCGGGCGTGTTCAGGGTGGTATGGCCGTAAGCAATTACTGCAGGGGCAAAACCAGGTTTTATACAGTAGCACATAAGGAGTGAGAAAGCTGCTGAGGCTCGACGTTACACTTTTACAAAAAAAATCATTAGTTAGATATAAACGGCAGTAATTGATTCAGTAGGACTCCTTATCCATGTAAACGATCATTGTGACATCTGAATTCATTAATTATCTGAAATACACTGCGTGCGCGTGTGATGTTAAATGTTTGAACCAAGGTTAACGGTTAAAGTGTCAGAGAATGGGTGGTGATTTTTTGACGTCCTCCCATGATCTGAAGTGAGCGTGCGTGTTTGTGTTGGTGAAAGTTTAAGAAATGTACAACTGTCGGTTCAGCTCTCTGGTGCTCCCTGCTGGCAGTATCACTATACTGTCCTCATGTTTCACAAAATAGTTTTGAGAGACGTTGTCAGTTTTTGTATGTTGCTTAAATCCTCCAAAGCGGTTGGCAGTAAACATCAGGTCACGGTACGCCACGGTAGGCCACGGAGGCAATGAGCTCGAGTTGAAAAAGAAAATACTAACAGCACCTGGTATTCCCAGGCGGTCTCCCATCCAAGTACTAACCAGGCCCGACCCTGCTTAGCTTCCGAGATCAGACGAGATCGGGCGTGTTCAGGGTGGTATGGCCGTAAGCAATTAGTGCAGGCGCAAAACCAGGTTTTATACAGTAGCACATAAGGAGTGAGAAAGCTGCTGAGGCTCGACGTTACACTTTTACAAAAACAATCATTAGTTAGATATAAACGGCAGTAATTGATTCAGTAGGACTCCTTATCCATGTAAACGATCATTGTGACATCTGAATTCATTAATTATCTGAAATACACTGCGTGTGCGTGTGATGTTAAATGTTTGAACCAAGGTTAACGGTTAAAGTGTCAGAGAATGGGTGGTGATTTTTTGACGTCCTCCCATGATCTGAAGTGAGCGTGCGTGTTTGTGTTGGTGAAAGTTTAAGAAATGTACAACTGTCGTTTCAGCTCTCTGGTGCTCCCTGCTGGCAGTATCACTATACTGTCCTCATGTTTCACAAAAATAGTTTTGAGAGACGTTGTCAGTTTTTGTATGTTGCTTAAATCCTCCAAAGCGGTTGGCAGTAAACATCAGGTCACGGTACGCCACGGTAGGCCACGGAGGCAATGAGCTCGAGTTGAAAAAGAAAAAGCTTACAGCACCTGGTATTCCCAGGCGGTCTCCCATCCAAGTACTAACCAGGCCCGACCCTGCATAGCTTCCGAGATCAGACGAGATCGGGCGTGTTCAGGGTGGTGTGGCCGAAAGCAATTAGTGCAGGCGCAAAACCAGGTTTTATACAGTAGCACATAAGGAGTGAGAAAGCTGCTGAGGCTCGACGTTACACTCTTACAAAAACAATCATTAGTTAGATATAAACGGCAGTAATTGATTCAGTAGGACTCCTTATCCATGTAAACGATCATTGTGACATCTGAATTCATTAATTATCTGAAATACACTGCGTGTGCGTGTGATGTTAATGTTTGAACCAAGGTTAACGGTTAAAGTGTCAGAGAATGGGTGGTGATTTTTTGACGTCCTCCCATGAATCTGAAGTGAGCGTGCGTGTTTGTGTTGGTGAAAGTTTAAGAAATGTACAACTGTCGGTTCAGCTCTCTGGTGCTCCCTGCTGGCAGTATCACTATACTGTCCTCATGTTTCACAAAAATAGTTTTGAGAGACGTTGTCAGTTTTGTATGTTGCTTAAATCCTCCAAAGCGGTTGGCAGTAAACATCAGGTCACGGTACGCCACGGTAGGCCACGGAGTCAATGAGCTCGAGTTGAAAAAGAAAAAGCTTACAGCACCTGGTATTCCCAGGCGGTCTCCCATCCAAGTACTAACCAGGCCCGACCCTGCTTAGCTTCCGAGATCAGACGAGATCGGGCGTGTTCAGGGTGGTATGGCCGTAAGCAATTAGTGCAGGCGCAAAACCAGGTTTTATACAGTAGCACATAAGGAGTGAGAAAGCTGCTGAGGCTCGACGTACACTTTTACAAAAACAATCATTAGTTAGATATAAACGGCAGTAATTGATTCAGTAGGACTCCTTATCCATGTAAACGATCATTGTGACATCTGAATTCATTAATTATCTGAAATACACTGCGTGTGCGTGTGATGTTAAATGTTTGAACCAAGGTTAACGGTTTAAAGTGTCAGAGAATGGGTGGTGATTTTTTGACGTCCTCCCATGATCTGAAGTGAGCGTGCGTGTTTGTGTTGGTGAAAGTTTAAGAAATGTACAACTGTCGGTTCAGCTCTCTGGTGCTCCCTGCTGGCAGTATCACTATACTGTCCTCATGTTTCACAAAAATAGTTTTGAGAGACGTTGTCAGTTTTTGTATGTTGCTTAAATCCTCCAAAGCGGTTGGCAGTAAACATCAGGTCACGGTACGCCACGGTAGGCCACGGAGGCAATGAGCTCGAGTTGAAAAAGAAAAGCTTACAGCACCTGGTATTCCCAGGCGGTCTCCCATCCAAGTACTAACCAGGCCCGACCCTGCTTAGCTTCCGAGATCAGACGAGATCGGGCGTGTTCAGGGTGGTATGGCCGTAAGCAATTAGTGCAGGCGCAAAACCAGGTTTTATACAGTAGCACATAAGGAGTGAGAAAGCTGCTGAGGCTCGACGTTACACTCTTACAAAAACAATCATTAGTTAGATATAAACGGCAGTAATTGATTCAGTAGGACTCCTTATCCATGTAAACGATCATTGTGACATCTGAATTCATTAATTATCTGAAATACACTGCGTTGCGTGTGATGTTAAATGTTTGAACCAAGGTTAACGGTTAAAGTGTCAGAGAATGGGTGGTGATTTTTTGACGTCCTCCCATGATCTGAAGTGAGCGTGCGTGTTTGTGTTGGTGAAAGTTTAAGAAATGTACAACTGTCGTTCAGCTCTCTGGTGCTCCCTGCTGGCAGTATCACTATACTGTCCTCATGTTTCACAAAAATAGTTTTGAGAGACGTTGTCAGTTTTTGTATGTTGCTTAAATCCTCCAAAGCGGTTGGCAGTAAACATCAGGTCACGGTACGCCACGGTAGCCACGGAGTCAATGAGCTCGAGTTGAAAAAGAAAAAGCTTACAGCACCTGGTATTCCCAGGCGGTCTCCCATCCAAGTACTAACCAGGCCCGACCCTGCTTAGCTTCCGAGATCAGACGAGATCGGGCGTGTTCAGGGTGGTATGGCCGTAAGCAATTAGTGCAGGCGCAAAACCAGGTTTTATACAGTAGCACATAAGGAGTGAGAAAGCTGCTGAGGCTCGACGTTACACTTTTACAAAAACAATCATTAGTTAGATATAAACGGCAGTAATTGATTCAGTAGGACTCCTTATCCATGTAAACGATCATTGTGACATCTGAATTCATTAATTATCTGAAATACACTGCGTGTGCGTGTGATGTTAAATGTTTGAACCAAGGTTAACGGTTAAAGTGTCAGAGAATGGGTGGTGATTTTTTGACGTCCTCCCATGATCTGAAGTGAGCGTGCGTGTTTGTGTTGGTGAAAGTTTAAGAAATGTACAACTGTCGGTTCAGCTCTCTGGTGCTCCCTGCTGGCAGTATCACTATACTGTCCTCATGTTTCACAAAAATAGTTTTGAGAGACGTTGTCAGTTTTTGTATGTTGCTTAAATCCTCCAAAGCGGTTGGCAGTAAACATCAGGTCACGGTACGCCACGGTAGGCCACGGAGGCAATGAGCTCGAGTTGAAAAAGAAAAAGCTTACAGCACCTGGTATTCCCAGGCGGTCTCCCATCCAAGTACTAACCAGGCCCGACCCTGCTTAGCTTCCGAGATCAGACGAGATCGGGCGTGTTCAGGGTGGTATGGCCGTAAGCAATTAGTGCAGGCGCAAAACCAGGTTTTATACAGTAGCACATAAGGAGTGAGAAAGCTGCTGAGGCTCGACGTTACACTCTTAGAAAAAACAATCATTAGTTAGATATAAACGGCAGTAATTGATTCAGTAGGACTCCTTATCCATGTAAACGATCATTGTGACATCTGAATTCATTAATTATCTGAAATACACTGCGTGTGCGTGTGATGTTAAATGTTTGAACCAAGGTTAACGGTTAAAGTGTCAGAGAATGGGTGGTGATTTTTTGACGTCCTCCCATGATCTGAAGTGAGCGTGCGTGTTTGTGTTGGTGAAAGTTTAAGAAATGTACAACTGTCGTTTCAGCTCTCTGGTGCTCCCTGCTGGCAGTATCACTATACTGTCCTCATGTTTCACAAAATTAGTTTTGAGAGACGTTGTCAGTTTTTGTATGTTGCTTAAATCCTCCAAAGCGGTTGGCAGTAAACATCAGGTCACGGTACGCCACGGTAGGCCACGGAGTCAATGAGCTCGAGTTGAAAAAGAAAAGCTTACAGCACCTGGTATTCCCAGGCGGTCTCCCATCCAAGTACTAACCAGGCCCGACCCTGCTTAGCTTCCGAGATCAGACGAGATCGGGCGTGTTCAGGGTGGTATGGCCGTAAGCAATTAGTGCAGGGCGCAAAACCAGGTTTTATACAGTAGCACATAAGGAGTGAGAAAGCTGCTGAGGCTCGACGTTACACTTTACAAAAACAATCATTAGTTAGATATAAACGGCAGTAATTGATTCAGTAGGACTCCTTATCCATGTAAACGATCATTGTGACATCTGAATTCATTAATTATCTGAAATACACTGCGTGTGCGTGTGATGTTAAATGTTTGAACCAAGGTTAACGGTTAAAGTGTCAGAGAATGGGTGGTGATTTTTGACGTCCTCCCATGATCTGAAGTGAGCGTGCGTGTTGTGTTGGTGAAAGTTTAAGAAATGTACAACTGTCGGTTCAGCTCTCTGGTGCTCCCTGCTGGCAGTATCACTATACTGTCCTCATGTTTCACAAAAATAGTTTTGAGAGATGTGTCAGTTTTTGTATGTTGCTTAAATCCTCCAAAGCGGTTGGCAGTAAACATCAGGTCACGGTACGCCACGGTAGGCCACGGAGGCAATGAGCTCGAGTTGAAAAAGAAAAAGCTTACAGCACCTGGTATTCCCAGGCGGTCTCCCATCCAAGTACTAACCAGGCCCGACCCTGCTTAGCTTCCGAGATCAGACGAGATCGGGCGTGTTCAGGGTGGTATGGCCGTAAGCAATTAGTGCAGGCGCAAAACCAGGTTTTATACAGTAGCACATAAGGAGTGAGAAAGCTGCTGAGGCTCGACGTTACACTTTTACAAAAACAATCATTAGTTAGATATAAACGGCAGTAATTGATTCAGTAGGACTCCTTATCCATGTAAACGATCATTGTGACATCTGAATTCATTAATTATCTGAAATACACTGCGTGTGCGTGTGATGTTAAATGTTTGAACCAAGGTTAACGGTTAAAGTGTCAGAGAATGGGTGGTGATTTTTTGACGTCCTCCCATGATCTGAAGTGAGCGTGCGTGTTTGTGTTGGTGAAAGTTTAAGGAATGTACAACTGTCGTTTCAGCTCTCTGGTGCTCCCTGCTGGCAGTATCACTATACTGTCCTCATGTTTCACAAAAATAGTTTTGAGAGGCGTTGTCAGTTTTTGTATGTTGCTTAAATCCTCCAAGCGGTTGGCAGTAAACACAGGTCACGTACGGCCACGGAGGTCAATGAGCTCGAGTTGAAAAAAGAAAAAAGCTTACAGCACCTGGTATTCCCTAGGCGGGTCCTCCCATCCAAGTACTAACCAGGCCCGGACCTTGCTTAGCTTCCGAGATCAGCGAGATCGGGCGTGTTCAGGGTGGTATGGCCGGTAAGCTAATAGTGCCTGGCGCCAAAACCAGGTTTTATACAGTAGCACATAAGGGAGTGAGAAAGCTGCTGAGGGCTCGACGTTACACTTTTACAAAAACAATCATTAGTTAGATATAACGGCAGTAATTGATTCAGTAGGACTCCTTATCCATGTAAACGATCATTGTGACATCTGAATTCATTAATTATCTGAAATACACTGCGTGTGCGTGTGATGTTAAATGTTTGAACCAAGGTTAACGGTTAAAGTGTCAGAGAATGGGTGGTGATTTTTGACGTCCTCCCATGATCTGAAGTGAGCGTGCGTGTTTGTGTTGGTGAAAGTTTAAGAAATGTACAACTGTCGTTTCAGCTCTCTGGTGCTCCCTGCTGGCAGTATCACTATACTGTCCTCATGTTTCACAAAAATAGTTTGGAGAGACGTTGTCAGTTTTTGTATGTTGCTTAAATCCTCCAAAGCGGTTGGCAGTAAACATCAGGTCACGGTACGCACGGTAGGCCACGGAGGCAATGAGCTCGAGTTGAAAAAGAAAAAGCTTACAGCACCTGGTATTCCCAGGCGGTCTCCCATCAAGTACTAACCAGGCCCGACCCTGCTTAGCTTCCGAGATCAGACGAGATCGGGCGTGTTCAGGGTGGTATGGCCGCAAGCAATTAGTGCAGGCGCAAAACCAGGTTTTATACAGTAGCACATAAGGAGTGAGAAAGCTGCTGAGGCTCGACGTTACACTTTACAAAAACAATCATTAGTTAGATATAAACGGCAGTAATTGATTCAGTAGGACTCCTTATCCATGTAAACGATCATTGTGACATCTGAATTCATTAATTATCTGAAATACACTGCGTGTGCGTGTGATGTTAAATGTTTGAACCAAGGTTAACGGTTAAAGTGTCAGAGAATTGGTGGTGATTTTTTGACGTCCTCCCATGATCTGAAGTGAGCGTGCGTGTTTGTGTTGGTGAAAGTTTAAGAAATGTACAACTGTCGTTTCAGCTCTCTGGTGCTCCCTGCTGGCAGTATCACTATACTGTCCTCATGTTTCACAAAAATAGTGTTGAGAGACGTTGTCAGTTTTGTATGTTGCTTAAATCCTCCAAAGCGGTTGGCAGTAAACATCAGGTCCACGTACGCCACGGTAGGTCCACGAGGCAATGAGCTCGAGGTGAAAAGAAAAAGCTATACAGCACCTGGTATTCCCAGGCGGTCTATACCATCCAAGTACTAACCAGGCCCGACCCCTGCTTAGCTTCCGAGATCAGAACGATCGGGCAGTGTTCAGGGTGGTATGGCCAGTAAGCAATTAGTGCAGGCGCAAAACCAGGGTTTATACAGTAGCACATAAGAGTGAAGAAGCTGCTGAGGGCTCGACCGTTACACTCTTACAAAAACAATCATTAGTTAGATATAAACGGCAGTAATTGATTCAGTAGGACTCCTTATCCAGGTAAACGATCATTGTGACATCTGAATTCATTAATTATCTGAAATACACTGCGTGTGCGTGTGATGTTAAATGTTTGAACCAAGGTTAACGGTTAAAGTGTCAGAGAATGGGTGGTGATTTTTTGACGTCCTCCCATGATCTGAAGTGAGCGTGCGTGTTTGTGTTGGTGAAAGTTTAAGAAATGTACAACTGTCGGTTCAGCTCTCTGGTGCTCCTGCTGGCCAGTATCACTATACTGTCCTCAGGTTTCACAAAAATAGTTTTGAGAGAGACGTTGTCAGTTGTTGTATGTTGCTTAAATCCTCCAAAGCGGTTGGCAGTAAACATCAGGTCACGGTACGGCCACGGAGGCAATGAGCTCGAGTTGAAAAAGAAAAAGCTTACAGCACCTGTATTCCCAGGCGGTCTCCATCCAAGTACTAACCAGGCCCGACCCTGCTTAGCTTCCGAGATCAGACGAGATCGGGCGTGTTCAGGGTGGTATGGCCGTAAGCAATTAGTGCTGGCGCAAAACCAGGTTTTATACAGTAGCACATAAGGAGTGAGAAAGCTGCTGAGGCTCGACGTTACACTTTTACAAAAACAATCATTAGTTAGATATAAACGGCCGTAATTGATTCAGTAGGACTCCTTATCCATGTAAACGATCATTGTGACATCTGAATTCATTAATTATCTGAAATACACTGCGTGTGCGTGTGATGTTAAATGTTTGAACCAAGGTTAACGGTTAAAGTGTCAGAGAATGGGTGGTGATTTTTTGACGTCCTCCCCTGATCTGAAGTGAGCGTGCGTGTTTGTGTTGGTGAAAGTTTAAGAAATGTACAACTGTCGTTTCAGCTCTCTGGTGCTCCCTGCTGGCAGTATCACTATACTGTCCTCATGTTTCACAAAAATAGTTTGAGAGACGTTGTCGTTTTTGTATGTTGCTTAAATCCTCCAAAGCGGTTGGCAGTAAACATCAGGTCACGGTACGGCCACGGTAGGCCACGGAGGCAATGAGCTCGAGTTGAAAAAGAAAAAGCTTACAGCACCTGGTATTCCAGGAGGTCTCCCCATCCAAGTACTAACCAGGCCCGACCCTGCTTAGCTTCCGAAGATCAGACGAGATCGGGCATGTTCAGTGGTTATGGCCGTAAGCAATTAGTGATGGCGCAAAACCAGGTTTTATACAGTAGCACATAAGGAGTGAGAAAGCTGCTGAGGCTCGACGTTACACTTTTACAAAAACAATCATTAGTTAGATATAAATAACGGCAGTAATTGATTCAGTAGGACTCCTTATCCAAGGTAAACGATCATTGTGACATCTGAATTCATTAATTATCTGAAATACACTGCGTGTGCGTGTGATGTTAAATGTTTGAACCAAGGTTAACGGTTAAGTGTTCAGAGAATGGGTGGTGATTTTTGACGTCCTCCCATGATCTGAAGTGAAGCGTGCGTGTTTGTGTTGGTGAAAGTTTAAGAAATGTACAACTGTCGGTTTCAGCTCTCTGGTGCTCCCTGCTGGCAGTATCACTATACTGTCCTCAGTGTTTCACAAAAATAGTTTTGAGAGACGTTGTCAGTTTTGGTATGTTGCTTAAATCCTCCAAAGCGGTTGGCAGTAAACATCAGGTTCACGGTAGGCCACGGAGGCAATGAGCTCGAGTTGAAAAAGAAAAAGCTTACATCACCTGGTATTCCCAGGCGGTCTCCCATCCAAGTACTAACCAGGCCCGACCCTGCTTAGCTTCCGAGATCAGACGAGATCGGGCGTGTTCAGGGTGGTATGGCCGTAAGCAAATTACTGCATGGCGCAAAACCAGGTTTTATACAGTAGCACATAAGGAGTGAGAAAGCTGCTGAGGCTCGACGTTACACTTTTACAAAAAACATCATTAGTTAGATATAACGGCAAGTTAATTGATTCAGTAGGACTCCTTATCCATGTAAACGATCATTGTGACATCTGAATTCATTAATTATCTGAAATACACTGCGGGTGCGTGTGATGTTAAATGTTTGAAACCAAGGTTAACGGTTAAAGTGTCAGAGAATGGGTGGTGATTTTTTGACGTCCTCCCATGATCTGAAGTGAGCGTGCGTGTTTGTGTTGGTGAAAGTTAAAGAAATGTACAACTGTCGTTTCAGCTCTCTGGTGCTCCCTGCTGGCAGTATCACTATACTGTCCTCATGTTTCACAAAAATAGTTTTGAGAGACGTTGTCAGTTTTGTATGTTGCTTAAATCCTCCAAAGCGGTTGGCAGTAAACATCAGGTCACGGTACCCACGGTAGGCCACGGAGGCAATGGAGCCGAGTTGAAAAAGAAAAAGCTTACAGCACCTGGTATTCCCAGGCGTCTCCCATCCAAGTACTACCAGGCCCGACCCTGCTTAGCTTCCGAGATCAGAACGAGATCGGGCGTGTCAGGGTGGTATGGCCGTAAGCAATAGTGCTAGGCGCAAAACCAGGTTTTATACAGTAGCACATAAGGAGTGAGAAAGCTGCTGAGGCTCGACGTTACACTTTTACAAAAACAATCAGTAGTTAGATATAAACGGCAGTAATTGATTCAGTAGGACTCCTTATCCATGTAAACGATCATTGTGACATCGAATTCTTAATTATCTGAAATACCACTGCGTGTGGCGTGTGATGTTAAATGTTTGAACCAAGGTTAACGGGTTAAAGTGTCAGAGAATGGGTGGTGATTTTTTGAACGTCCTCCCATGAATCTGAAGTGAGCGTGCGTGTTTGTGTTGGTGAAAGTTTAAGAAATGTACAAGCTGTCGTTTCAGCTCTCTGGTGCTCCCTGCTGGCAGTATCACTATACTGTCCTCATGTTTCACAAAAATAGTTTTGAGAGACGTTGTCAGTTTGTGTATGTTGCTTAAATCCTCCAAAGCGGTTGGCAGTAAACATCAGGTACGGTACGCCCAGGTAGGCCACGGAGGCAATGAGCTCGAGTGAAAAGAAGAAGCTTACAGCACCTGGTATTCCCAGGCGGTCTCCATCCAAGTACTAACCAGGCCCGACCCTGCTTAGCTCTTCCGAGATCAGACGAGATCGGCCGTGTTCAGGGTGTATGGCCGTAAGCAATTAGTGCTGGCGCAAAACCAGGTTTATACAGTAGCACATAAGGAGTGAGAAAGCTGCTGAGGCTCGACGTTACACTTTTACAAAAACAATCATTAGTTAGATATAACGGCAGTAATTGATTCAGTAGGACTCCTTATCAATGTAAACGATATTGTGACATCTGAATCATTAATTATCTGAAATACACTGCGTGTGCGTGTGATGTTAAATGTTTGAACCAAGTTAACGGTTAAAGTGTCAGAGAATGGGTGTGATTTTTGACGTCCTCCCATGATCTGAAAGTGAGCGTGCGTGTTTGTGTTGGTGAAAGTTTAAGAAATGTACAACTGTCGGTTCAGCTCTCTGGTGCTCCCTGCTGGCAGTATCACTATACTGTCCTCATGTTTCACAAAAATAGTTTTGAGAGACGTTGTCAGTTTTTGTATGTTGCTTAAATCCTCCAAAGCGGTTGGCAGTAAACATCAGGTCACGGTATGCCACGGTAGCCACGGAGGCAATGAGCTCGAGTTGAAAAAGAAAAGCTTACAGCACCTGGAATTCCCAGGCGGTCTCCCATCCAAGTACTAACCAGGCCCGACCCTGCTTGGCTTCCAAGATCAGACGAGATCGGGCGTGTTCAGGGTCGTATGGCCGTAAGCAATTAGTGCAGGCGCAAAACCAGGTTTTTACAGTAGCACATAAGGGTGAGAAAGCTGCTGAGGCTCGACGTTACACTCTTACAAAAACAATCATTAGTTAGATATAACGGCAGTAATTGATTCAGTAGGACTCCTTATCCATGTAAACGATCATTGTGCATCTGAATTCATTAATTATCTGAAATACCCTGCGTGTGCGTGTGATGTTAAATTTTGAACCAAGGTTAACGGTTAAAGTGTCAGAGAATGGGTGGTGATTTTTTTGACGTCCTCCATGATCTGAAGTGAGCGTGCGTGTTTGTGTTGGTGAAAGTTTAAGAAATGTACAACTGTCGTTTCAGCTCTCTGGTGCTCCCTGCTGGCAGTATCACTATACTGTCCTCATGTTTCACAAAATAGTTTTGAGAGACGTTGTCAGTTTTTGTATGTTGCTTAAATCCTCCAAAGCGGTTGGCAGTAAACATCAGGTCACGGTACGCCACGTAGGGCCACGGAGGCAATGAGCTCGAGTTTGAAAAAGAAAAGCTTACAGCACCTGGTATTCCCAGCGGTCTCCCATCAAGTACTAACCAGGCCCGACCCTGCTTAGCTTCCGAGATCAGACGAGATCGGCATGTTCAGGGTGTATGGCCGTAAGCAATTAGGGCAGGCGCAAAACCAGTTTTATACAGTAGCACATAAGGAGTGAGAAAGCTGCTGAGGCTTGACGTTACACTTTTACAAAAACAATCATTAGTTAGATATAAACGGCAGTAATTGATTCAGTAGGACTCCTTATCC
>NC_079423.1:7073605-7098076 GCF_026213295.1 Gadus chalcogrammus | reverse complement strand
GGGTGGTATGGCCGTAAGCAATTAGTGCAGGCGCAAAACCAGGTTTTATACAGTAGCACATAAGGAGTGAGAAAGCTGCTGAGGCTCGACGTTACACTTTACAAAAACAATCATTAGTTAGATATAAACGGCAGTAATTGATTCAGTAGGACTCCTTATCCATGTAAACGATCATTGTGACATCTGAATTCATTAATTATCTGAAATACACTGCGTGTGCGTGTGATGTTAAATGTTTGAACCAAGGTTAACGGTTAAAGTGTCAGAGAATGGGTGGTGATTTTTTGACGTCCTCCCATGATCTGAAGTGAGCGTGCGTGTTTGTGTTGGTGAAAGTTTAAGAAATGTACAACTGTCGTTTCAGCTCTCTGGTGCTCCCTGCTGGCAGTATCACTATACTGTCCTCATGTTTCACAAAATAGTTTTGAGAGACGTTGTCAGTTTTTGTATGTTGCTTAAATCATCCAAAGCGGTTGGCAGTAACATCAGGTCACGGTACGCCACGGAGGTCCAATGAGCTTCGAGTTGAAAAGAAAATAGCTTACAGCACCTTGGTAGTCCCAGGCGGATCCTCCCATCCACGTAATCTAACCAGGCCCGACCCTGCTTAGCCTTCCGGATCAGAACGAGATCGGGCCGGTGTTCAGGGTGGTATGGCCGTAAGCAATTAGGGCAGGCGCAAAACCAGGGTTTATACAGTAGCACATAAGGAGTGAGAAAGCTGCTGAGGCCTCGAAGTTAACTCTTACAAAAACAATCATGAGTTAGATATAACGGCAGAATTGATTCAGTAGGACTCCTTATCCATGTAAACGATCATTGTGACACTCTGAATTCATTAAATTATCTGAAATACACTGCGGTGCGTGTGATGTTAAATGTTTGAACCAAGGTTAGACCGGTTAAAGTGTCAGAGATATGGGTGGTGATTTTTGACGTCCTCCCATGATCTGAGTGAGCGTGCGTGTTTGTGTTGGTGAAGTTTAAGAAATGTACAACTGTCGTTCAGCTCTCTGTGCTCCCTGCTGGCGTATCACTATACTGTCCTCATGTTTCACAAAAAATAGTTTTGAGAGACGTTCTCAGTTTTGTATGTTGCTTAAATCCTCCAAAGCGGGTGGCAGTAAACATCAGGTCACGGTAGCACGTAGGCCACAGGAGGCAATGAGCTCGAGTTGAAAAAGAAAAAGCTTACAGCACCTGGTATTCCCATGCGGTCTCCATCCAAGTACTAACCAGGCCCGACCCTGCTTAGCTTCCGAGATCAGACGAGATCGGGCGTGTTCAGGGTGGTATGGCCGTAATCAATTAGTGCAGGCGCAAAACCAGGTTTTATACAGTAGCACATAAGGAGTGAGAAAGCTGCTGAGGCTCGACGTTACACTTTTACAAAAACAATCATTAGTTAGATATAAACGGCAGTAATTGATTCAGTAGGACTCCTTATCCATGTAAACGATCATTGTGACATCTGAATTCATTAATTATCTGAAATACACTGCGTGGGCGTGTGATGTTAAATGTTTGAACCAAGGTTAACGGTTAAAGTGTCAGAGAATGGGTGGTGATTTTTGACGTCCTCCCATGATCTGAAGTGAGCGTGCGTGTTTGTGTTGTGTGAAAGTTTAAGAAATGTACAACTGTCGGTTCAGCTCTCTGGTGCTCCCTGCTGGCAGTATCACTATACTGTCCTCATGTTTCACAAAAACAGTTTTGAGAGACGTTGTCAGTTTTTGTATGTTGCTTAAATCCTCCAAAGCGGTTGGCAGTAAACATCAGGTCACGTACGCCACGGTAGGCCACGGAGTCAATGAGCTCGAGTTGAAAAGAAAAAGCTTACAGCACCTGGTATTCCCAGGCGGTCTCCCATCCAAGTACTAACCAGGCCCGACCCTGCTTAGCTTCCGAGATCAAGCGAGATCAGGCGTTTTCAGGGTGGTATGGCCGTAAGCAATTAGTGCAGGCGCAAAACCAGGTTTTATACAGTAGCACCATAAGGAGTGAGAAAGCTGCTGAGGCTCGACGTTACACTTTACAAAAACAATCATTAGTTAGATATAAACGGCAGTAATTGATTCAGTAGGACTCCTTATCCATGTAAACGATCATTGTGACATCTGAATTCATTAATTACTGAAATACACTGCGTGTGCGTGTGATGTTAAATGTTTGAACCAAGGTTAACGGTTAAAGTGTCAGAGAATGGGTGGTGATTTTTTGACGTCCTCCCATGATCTGAAGTGAGCGTGCGTGTTTGTGTTGGTGAAAGTTTAAGAAATGTACAACTGTCGGTTCAGCTCTCTGGTGCTCCCTGCTGGCAGTATCACTATACTGTCCTCATGTTTCACAAAAATAGTTTTGAGAGACGTTGTCAGTTTTTGTATGTTGCTTAAATCCTCCAAAGCGGTTGGCAGTAAACATCAGGTCACGGTACGCCACGGTAGGGCACGGAGGCAATGAGCTCGAGTTGAAAAAGAAAAAGCTTACAGCACCTGGTATTCCCAGGCGGTCTCCCATCCAAGTACTAACCAGGCCCGACCCTGCTTAGCTTCCGAGATCAGACGAGATCGGGCGTGTTCAGGGTGGTATGGCCGTAAGCAATTAGTGCAGGCGCAAAACCAGGTTTTATACAGTAGCACATAAGGAGTGAGAAAGCTGCTGAGGCTCGACGTTACACTTTTACAAAAACAATCATTAGTTAGATATAAACGGCAGTAATTGATTCAGTAGGACTCCTTATCCATGTAAACGATCATTGTGACATCTGAATTCATTAATTATCTGAAATACACTGCGTGTGCGTGTGATGTTAAATGTTTGAACCAAGGTTAACGGTTAAAGTGTCAGAGAATGGGTGGTGATTTTTTGACGTCCTCCCATGATCTGAAGTGAGCGTGCGTGTTTGTGTTGGTGAAAGTTTAAGAAATGTACAACTGTCGGTTCAGCTCTTGTGCTCCCTGCTGGCAGTATCACTATACTGTCCTCATGTTTCACAAAAATAGTTTTGAGAGACGTTGTCAGTTTTTGTATGTTGCTTAAATCCTCCAAAGCGGTTGGCAGTAAACATCAGGTCACGGTACGCCACGGTAGGCCACGGAGGCAATGAGCTCGAGTTGAAAAAGAAAAAGCTTACAGCACCTTGTATTCCCAGGCGGTCTCCCATCCAAGTACTAACCAGGCCCGACCCTGCTTAGCTTCCGAGATCAGACGAGATCGGGCGTGTTCAGGGTGGTATGGCCGTAAGCAATTAGTGCAGGCGCAAAACCAGGTTTTATACAGTAGCACATAAGGAGTGAGAAAGCTGCTGAGGCTCGACGTTACACTCTTACAAAAACAATCATTAGTTAGATATAAACGGCAGTAATTGATTCAGTAGGACTCCTTATCCATGTAAACGATCATTGTGACATCTGAATTCATTAATTATCTGAAATACACTGCGTGTGCGTGTGATGTTAATGTTTGAACCAAGGTTAACGGTTAAAGTGTCAGAGAATGGGTGGTGATTTTTTGACGTCCTCCCATGATCTGAAGTGAGCGTGCGTGTTTGTGTTGGTGAAAGTTTAAGAAATGTACAACTGTCGGTTCAGCTCTCTGGTGCTCCCTGCTGGCAGTATCACTATACTGTCCTCATGTTTCACAAAAATAGTTTTGAGAGACGTTGTCAGTTTTGTATGTTGCTTAAATCCTCCAAAGCGGTTGGCAGTAAACATCAGGTCACGGTACGCCAGGTAGGCCACGGAGTCAATGAGCTCGAGTTGAAAAAGAAAAAAGCTTACAGCACCTGGTATTCCCAGGCAGGTCTCCCATCCAAGTACTAACCAGGCCCGACCCTGCTTAGCTACCGAGATCAGACGAGATCGGGCGGTGTTCAGGGTGGTATGGCCGTAAGCAATTAGTGCAGGCGCAAAACCAGGTTTTATACAGTAGCACATAAGGAGTGAGAAAGCTGCTGAGGCTCGACGTTACACTCTTACAAAAACAATCATTAGTTAGATATAAACGGCAGTAATTGATTCAGTAGGACTCCTTATCCATGTAAACGATCATTGTGACATCTGAATTCATTAATTATCTGAAATACACTGCGTGTGCGTGTGATGTTAAATGTTTGAACCAAGGTTAACGGTTAAAGTGTCAGAGAATGGGTGGTGATTTTTGACGTCCTCCCATGATCTGAAGTGAGGCGTGCGTGTTTGTGTTGGTGAAAGTTTAAGAAATGTACAACTGT
Source organism: Gadus chalcogrammus (assembly GCF_026213295.1). NCBI lineage: Eukaryota > Metazoa > Chordata > Actinopteri > Gadiformes > Gadidae > Gadus > Gadus chalcogrammus. The sequence goes on along the minus strand of NC_079423.1, from coordinate 7,093,845 downwards.
CGGTTCAGCTCTCTGGTGCTCCCTGCTGGCAGTATCACTATACTGTCCTCATGTTTCACAAAACAGTTTTGAGAGACGTTGTCAGTTTTTGTATGTTGCTTAAATCCTCCAAAGCGGTTGGCAGTAAACATCAGGTCACGGTACGCACGTAGCACGGAGTCAATGAGCTCGAGTTGAAAAAGAAAAAGCTTACAGCACCTGGTATTCCCAGGCGGTCTCCCATCCAAGTACTAACCAGGCCCGACCCTGCTTAGCTTCCGAGATCAGACGAGATCGGGCGTGTTCAGGGTGGTATGGCCGTAAGCAATTAGTGCAGGCGCAAAACCAGGTTTTATACAGTAGCACATAAGGAGTGAGAAAGCTGCTGAGGCTCGACGTTACACTTTTACAAAAACAATCATTAGTTAGATATAAACGGCAGTAATTGATTCAGTAGGACTCCTTATCCATGTAAACGATCATTGTGACATCTGAATTCATTAATTATCTGAAATACACTGCGTGTGCGTGTGATGTTAAATGTTTGAACCAAGGTTAACGGTTAAAGTGTCAGAGAATGGGTGGTGATTTTTTGACGTCCTCCCATGATCTGAAGTGAGCGTGCGTGTTTGTGTTGGTGAAAGTTTAAGAAATGTACAACTGTCGGTTCAGCTCTCTGGTGCTCCCTGCTGGCAGTATCACTATACTGTCCTCATGTTTCACAAAAATAGTTTTGAGAGACGTTGTCAGTTTTTGTATGTTGCTTAAATCCTCCAAAGCGGTTGGCAGTAAACATCAGGTCACGGTACGCCACGGTAGGCCACGGAGTCAATGAGCTCGAGTTGAAAAAGAAAAGCTTACAGCACCTGGTATTCCCAGGCGTCTCCCATCCAAGTACTAACCAGGCCCGACCCTGCTTAGCTTCCGAGATCAGACGAGATCGGGCGTGTTCAGGGTGGTATGGCCGTAAGCAATTAGTGCAGGCGCAAAACCAGGTTTTATACAGTAGCACATAAGGAGTGAGAAAGCTGCTGAGGCTCGACGTTACACTTTACAAAAACAATCATTAGTTAGATATAAACGGCAGTAATTGATTCAGTAGGACTCCTTATCCATGTAAACGATCATTGTGACATCTGAATTCATTAATTATCTGAAATACACTGCGTGTGCGTGTGATGTTAAATGTTTGAACCAAGGTTAACGGTTAAAGTGTCAGAGAATGGGTGGTGATTTTTTGACGTCCTCCCATGATCTGAAGTGAGCGTGCGTGTTTGTGTTGGTGAAAGTTTAAGAAATGTACAACTGTCGGTTTCAGCTCTCTGGTGCTCCCTGCTGGCAGTATCACTATACTGTCCTCATGTTTCACAAAATAGTTTTGAGAGACGTTGTCAGTTTTTGTATGTTGCTTAAATCCTCCAAAGCGGTTGGCAGTAAACATCAGGTCACGGTACGCCACGGTAGGCCACGGAGTCAATGAGCTCGAGTTGAAAAGAAAAAGCTTACAGCACCTGGTATTCCCAGGGCGGTCTCCCATCCAAGTACTAACCAGGCCCGACCCGCTTAGCTTCCGAGATCAGACGAGATCGGGCGTGTTCAGGGTGGTATGGCCGTAAGCAATTAGTGCAGGCGCAAAACCAGGTTTTATACAGTAGCACATAAGGAGTGAGAAAGCTGCTGAGGCTCGACGTTACACTTTTACAAAAACAATCATTAGTTAGATATAAACGGCAGTAATTGATTCAGTAGGACTCCTTATCCATGTAAACGATCATTGTGACATCTGAATTCATTAATTATCTGAAATACACTGCGTGTGCGTGTGATGTTAAATGTTTGAACCAAGGTTAACGGTTAAAGTGTCAGAGAATGGGTGGTGATTTTTTGACGTCCTCCCATGATCTGAAGTGAGCGTGCGTGTTTGTGTTGGTGAAAGTTTAAGAAATGTACAACTGTCGGTTCAGCTCTCTGGTGCTCCCTGCTGGCAGTATCACTATACTGTCCTCATGTTTCACAAAAATAGTTTGAGAGACGTTGTCAGTTTTTGTATGTTGCTTAAATCCTCCAAAGCGGTTGGCAGTAAACATCAGGTCACGGTACGCCACGGTAGGCCACGGAGTCAATGAGCTCGAGTTGAAAAAGAAAAAGCTTACAGCACCTGGTATTCCCAGGCGGTCTCCCATCCAAGTACTAACCAGGCCCGACCCTGCTTAGCTTCCGAGATCAGACGAGATCGGGCGTGTTCAGGGTGGTATGGCCGTAAGCAATTAGTGCAGGCGCAAAACCAGGTTTTATACAGTAGCACATAAGGAGTGAGAAAGCTGCTGAGGCTCGACGTTACACTTTTACAAAAACAATCATTAGTTAGATATAAACGGCAGTAATTGATTCAGTAGGACTCCTTATCCATGTAAACGATCATTGTGACATCTGAATTCATTAATTATCTGAAATACACTGCGTGTGCGTGTGATGTTAAATGTTTGAACCAAGGTTAACGGTTAAAGTGTCAGAGAATGGGTGGTGATTTTTTGACGTCCTCCCATGATCTGAAGTGAGCGTGCGTGTTTGTGTTGGTGAAAGTTTAAGAAATGTACAACTGTCGGTTCAGCTCTCTGGTGCTCCCTGCTGGCAGTATCACTATACTGTCCTCATGTTTCACAAAAATAGTTTTGAGAGACGTTGTCAGTTTTTGTATGTTGCTTAAATCCTCCAAAGCGGTTGGCAGTAAACATCAGGTCACGGTACGCCACGGTAGGCCACGGAGTCAATGAGCTCGAGTTGAAAAAGAAAAAGCTTACAGCACCTGGTATTCCCAGGCGGTCTCCCATCCAAGTACTAACCAGGCCCGACCCTGCTTAGCTTCCGAGATCAGACGAGATCGGGCGTGTTCAGGGTGGTATGGCCGTAAGCAATTAGTGCAGGCGCAAAACCAGGTTTTATACAGTAGCACATAAGGAGTGAGAAAGCTGCTGAGGCTCGACGTTACACTTTTACAAAAACAATCATTAGTTAGATATAAACGGCAGTAATTGATTCAGTAGGACTCCTTATCCATGTAAACGATCATTGTGACATCTGAATTCATTAATTATCTGAAATACACTGCGTGTGCGTGTGATGTTAAATGTTTGAACCAAGGTTAACGGTTAAAGTGTCAGAGAATGGGTGGTGATTTTTTGACGTCCTCCCATGATCTGAAGTGAGCGTGCGTGTTTGTGTTGGTGAAAGTTTAAGAAATGTACAACTGTCGGTTCAGCTCTCTGGTGCTCCCTGCTGGCAGTATCACTATACTGTCCTCATGTTTCACAAAAATAGTTTTGAGAGACGTTGTCAGTTTTTGTATGTTGCTTAAATCCTCCAAAGCGGTTGGCAGTAAACATCAGGTCACGGTACGCCACGGTAGGCCACGGAGTCAATGAGCTCGAGTTGAAAAAGAAAAAGCTTACAGCACCTGGTATTCCCAGGCGGTCTCCCATCCAAGTACTAACCAGGCCCGACCCTGCTTAGCTTCCGAGATCAGACGAGATCGGGCGTGTTCAGGGTGGTATGGCCGTAAGCAATTAGTGCAGGCGCAAAACCAGGTTTTATACAGTAGCACATAAGGAGTGAGAAAGCTGCTGAGGCTCGACGTTACACTTTTACAAAAACAATCATTAGTTAGATATAAACGGCAGTAATTGATTCAGTAGGACTCCTTATCCATGTAAACGATCATTGTGACATCTGAATTCATTAATTATCTGAAATACACTGCGTGTGCGTGTGATGTTAAATGTTTGAACCAAGGTTAACGGTTAAAGTGTCAGAGAATGGGTGGTGATTTTTTGACGTCCTCCCATGATCTGAAGTGAGCGTGCGTGTTTGTGTTGGTGAAAGTTTAAGAAATGTACAACTGTCGGTTCAGCTCTCTGGTGCTCCCTGCTGGCAGTATCACTATACTGTCCTCATGTTTCACAAAAATAGTTTTGAGAGACGTTGTCAGTTTTTGTATGTTGCTTAAATCCTCCAAAGCGGTTGGCAGTAAACATCAGGTCACGGTACGCCACGGTAGGCCACGGAGTCAATGAGCTCGAGTTGAAAAAGAAAAAGCTTACAGCACCTGGTATTCCCAGGCGGTCTCCCATCCAAGTACTAACCAGGCCCGACCCTGCTTAGCTTCCGAGATCAGACGAGATCGGGCGTGTTCAGGGTGGTATGGCCGTAAGCAATTAGTGCAGGCGCAAAACCAGGTTTTATACAGTAGCACATAAGGAGTGAGAAAGCTGCTGAGGCTCGACGTTACACTTTACAAAAACAATCATTAGTTAGATATAAACGGCAGTAATTGATTCAGTAGGACTCCTTATCCATGTAAACGATCATTGTGACATCTGAATTCATTAATTATCTGAAATACACTGCGTGTACTTGTGATGTTAAATGTTTGAACCAAGGTTAACGGTTAAAGTGTCAGAGAATGGGTGGTGATTTTTTGACGTCCTCCCATGATCTGAAGTGAGCGTGCGTGTTTGTGTTGGTGAAAGTTTAAGAAATGTACAACTGTCGGTTCAGCTCTCTGGTGCTCCCTGCTGGCAGTATCACTATACTGTCCTCATGTTCACAAAAATAGTTTTGAGAGACGTTGTCAGTTTTTGTATGTTGCTTAAATCCTCCAAAGCGGTTGGCAGTAAACATCAGGTCACGGTACGCCACGGTAGGCCACGGAGTCAATGAGCTCGAGTTGAAAAAGAAAAAGCTTACAGCACCTGGTATTCCCAGGCGGTCTCCCATCCAAGTACTAACCAGGCCCGACCCTGCTTAGCTTCCGAGATCAGACGAGATCGGGCGTGTTCAGGGTGGTATGGCCGTAAGCAATTAGTGCAGGGGCAAAACCAGGTTTTATACAGTAGCACATAAGGAGTGAGAAAGCTGCTGAGGCTCGACGTTACACTTTACAAAAACAATCATTAGTTAGATATAAACGGCAGTAATTGATTCAGTAGGACTCCTTATCCATGTAACGATCATTGTGACATCTGAATTCATTAATTATCTGAAATACACTGCGTGTGCGTGTGATGTTAAATGTTTGAACCAAGGTTAACGGTTAAAGTGTCAGAGAATGGGTGGTGATTTTTTGACGTCCTCCCATGATCTGAAGTGAGCGTGCGTGTTTGTGTTGGTGAAAGTTTAAGAAATGTACAACTGTCGGTTCAGCTCTCTGGTGCTCCCTGCTGGCAGTATCACTATACTGTCCTCATGTTTCACAAAAATAGTTTTGAGAGACGTTGTCAGTTTTTGTATGTTGCTTAAATCCTCCAAAGCGGTTGGCAGTAAACATCAGGTCACGGTACGCCACGGTAGGCCACGGAGTCAATGAGCTCGAGTTGAAAAAGAAAAAGCTTACAGCACCTGGTATTCCCAGGCGGTCTCCCATCCAAGTACTAACCAGGCCCGACCCTGCTTAGCTTCCGAGATCAGACGAGATCGGGCGTGTTCAGGGTGGTATGGCCGTAAGCAATTAGTGCAGGCGCAAAACCAGGTTTTATACAGTAGCACATAAGGAGTGAGAAAGCTGCTGAGGCTCGACGTTACACTTTTACAAAAACAATCATTAGTTAGATATAAACGGCAGTAATTGATTCAGTAGGACTCCTTATCCATGTAAACGATCATTGTGACATCTGAATTCATTAATTATCTGAAATACACTGCGTGTGCGTGTGATGTTAAATGTTTGAACCAAGGTTAACGGTTAAAGTGTCAGAGAATGGGTGGTGATTTTTTGACGTCCTCCCATGATCTGAAGTGAGCGTGCGTGTTTGTGTTGGTGAAAGTTTAAGAAATGTACAACTGTCGGTTCAGCTCTCTGGTGCTCCCTGCTGGCAGTATCACTATACTGTCCTCATGTTTCACAAAAATAGTTTTGAGAGACGTTGTCAGTTTTTGTATGTTGCTTAAATCCTCCAAAGCGGTTGGCAGTAAACATCAGGTCACGGTACGCCACGGTAGGCCACGGAGTCAATGAGCTCGAGTTGAAAAAGAAAAAGCTTACAGCACCTGGTATTCCCAGGCGGTCTCCCATCCAAGTACTAACCAGGCCCGACCCTGCTTAGCTTCCGAGATCAGACGAGATCGGGCGTGTTCAGGGTGGTATGGCCGTAAGCAATTAGTGCAGGCGCAAAACCAGGTTTTATACAGTAGCACATAAGGAGTGAGAAAGCTGCTGAGGCTCGACGTTACACTTTTACAAAAACAATCATTAGTTAGATATAAACGGCAGTAATTGATTCAGTAGGACTCCTTATCCATGTAAACGATCATTGTGACATCTGAATTCATTAATTATCTGAAATACACTGCGTGTGCGTGTGATGTTAAATGTTTGAACCAAGGTTAACGGTTAAAGTGTCAGAGAATGGGTGGTGATTTTTTGACGTCCTCCCATGATCTGAAGTGAGCGTGCGTGTTTGTGTTGGTGAAAGTTTAAGAAATGTACAACTGTCGGTTCAGCTCTCTGGTGCTCCCTGCTGGCAGTATCACTATACTGTCCTCATGTTTCACAAAAATAGTTTTGAGAGACGTTGTCAGTTTTTGTATGTTGCTTAAATCCTCCAAAGCGGTTGGCAGTAAACATCAGGTCACGGTACGCCACGGTAGGCCACGGAGGCAATGAGCTCGAGTTGAAAAAGAAAAAGCTTACAGCACCTGGTATTCCCAGGCGGTCTCCCATCCAAGTACTAACCAGGCCCGACCCTGCTTAGCTTCCGAGATCAGACGAGATCGGGCGTGTTCAGGGTGGTATGGCCGTAAGCAATTAGTGCAGGCGCAAAACCAGGTTTTATACAGTAGCACATAAGGAGTGAGAAAGCTGCTGAGGCTCGACGTTACACTCTTACAAAAACAATCATTAGTTAGATATAAACGGCAGTAATTGATTCAGTAGGACTCCTTATCCATGTAAACGATCATTGTGACATCTGAATTCATTAATTATCTGAAATACACTGCCGTGTGCGTGTGATGTTAAATGTTTGAACCAAGGTTAACGGTTAAAGTGTCAGAGAATGGGTGGTGATTTTTTGACGTCCTCCCATGATCTGAAGTGAGCGTGCGTGTTTGTGTTGGTGAAAGTTTAAGAAATGTACAACTGTCGGTTCAGCTCTCTGGTGCTCCCTGCTGGCAGTATCACTATACTGTCCTCATGTTTCACAAAATAGTTTTGAGAGACGTTGTCAGTTTTTGTATGTTGCTTAAATCCTCCAAAGCGGTTGGCAGTAAACATCAGGTCACGGTACGCCACGGTAGGCCACGGAGTCAATGAGCTCGAGTTGAAAAAGAAAAAGCTTACAGCACCTGGTATTCCCAGGCGGTCTCCCATCCAAGTACTAACCAGGCCCGACCCTGCTTAGCTTCCGAGATCAGACGAGATCGGGCGTGTTCAGGGTGGTATGGCCGTAAGCAATTAGTGCAGGCGCAAAACCAGGTTTTATACAGTAGCACATAAGGAGTGAGAAAGCTGCTGAGGCTCGACGTTACACTTTTACAAAAACAATCATTAGTTAGATATAAACGGCAGTAATTGATTCAGTAGGACTCCTTATCCATGTAAACGATCATTGTGACATCTGAATTCATTAATTATCTGAAATACACTGCGTGTGCGTGTGATGTTAAATGTTTGAACCAAGGTTAACGGTTAAAGTGTCAGAGAATGGGTGGTGATTTTTTGACGTCCTCCATGATCTGAAGTGAGCGTGCGTGTTTGTGTTGGTGAAAGTTTAAGAAATGTACAACTGTCGTTTCAGCTCTCTGGTGCTCCCTGCTGGCAGTATCACTATACTGTCCTCATGTTTCACAAAAATAGTTTTGAGAGACGTTGTCAGTTTTTGTATGTTGCTTAAATCCTCCAAAGCGGTTGGCAGTAAACATCAGGTCACGGTACGCCACGGTAGGCCACGGAGTCAATGAGCTCGAGTTGAAAAAGAAAAAGCTTACAGCACCTGGTATTCCCAGGCGGTCTCCCATCCAAGTACTAACCAGGCCCGACCCTGCTTAGCTTCCGAGATCAGACGAGATCGGGCGTGTTCAGGGTGGTATGGCCGTAAGCAATTAGTGCAGGCGCAAAACCAGGTTTTATACAGTAGCACATAAGGAGTGAGAAAGCTGCTGAGGCTCGACGTTACACTTTTACAAAAACAATCATTAGTTAGATATAAACGGCAGTAATTGATTCAGTAGGACTCCTTATCCATGTAAACGATCATTGTGACATCTGAATTCATTAATTATCTGAAATACACTGCGTGTGCGTGTGATGTTAATGTTTGAACCAAGGTTAACGGTTAAAGTGTCAGAGAATGGGTGGTGATTTTTTGACGTCCTCCCATGATCTGAAGTGAGCGTGCGTGTTTGTGTTGGTGAAAGTTTAAGAAATGTACAACTGTCGGTTCAGCTCTCTGGTGCTCCCTGCTGGCAGTATCACTATACTGTCCTCATGTTTCACAAAAATAGTTTTGAGAGACGTTGTCAGTTTTTGTATGTTGCTTAAATCCTCCAAAGCGGTTGGCAGTAAACATCAGGTCACGGTACGCCACGGTAGGCCACGGAGTCAATGAGCTCGAGTTGAAAAAGAAAAAGCTTACAGCACCTGGTATTCCCAGGCGGTCCTCCCATCCAAGTACTAACCAGGCCCGACCCTGCTTAGCTTCCGAGATCAGACGAGATCGGGCGTGTTCAGGGTGGTATGGCCGTAAGCAATTAGTGCAGGCGCAAAACCAGGTTTTATACAGTAGCACATAAGGAGTGAGAAAGCTGCTGAGGCTCGACGTTACACTCTTACAAAAACAATCATTAGTTAGATATAAACGGCAGTAATTGATTCAGTAGGACTCCTTATCCATGTAAACGATCATTGTGACATCTGAATTCATTAATTATCTGAAATACACTGCGTGTGCGTGTGATGTTAAATGTTTGAACCAAGGTTAACGGTTAAAGTGTCAGAGAATGGGTGGTGATTTTTTGACGTCCTCCCATGATCTGAAGTGAGCGTGCGTGTTTGTGTTGGTGAAAGTTTAAGAAATGTACAACTGTCGGTTCAGCTCTCTGGTGCTCCCTGCTGGCAGTATCACTATACTGTCCTCATGTTTCACAAAAATAGTTTTGAGAGACGTTGTCAGTTTTTGTATGTTGCTTAAATCCTCCAAAGCGGTTGGCAGTAAACATCAGGTCACGGTACGCCACGGTAGGCCACGGAGTCAATGAGCTCGAGTTGAAAAAGAAAAAGCTTACAGCACCTGGTATTCCCAGGCGGTCTCCCATCCAAGTACTAACCAGGCCCGACCCTGCTTAGCTTCCGAGATCAGACGAGATCGGGCGTGTTCAGGGTGGTATGGCCGTAAGCAATTAGTGCAGGCGCAAAACCAGGTTTTATACAGTAGCACATAAGGAGTGAGAAAGCTGCTGAGGCTCGACGTTACACTTTTACAAAAACAATCATTAGTTAGATATAAACGGCAGTAATTGATTCAGTAGGACTCCTTATCCATGTAAACGATCATTGTGACATCTGAATTCATTAATTATCTGAAATACACTGCGTGTGCGTGTGATGTTAAATGTTTGAACCAAGGTTAACGGTTAAAGTGTCAGAGAATGGGTGGTGATTTTTTGACGTCCTCCCATGATCTGAAGTGAGCGTGCGTGTTTGTGTTGGTGAAAGTTTAAGAAATGTACAACTGTCGGTTCAGCTCTCTGGTGCTCCCTGCTGGCAGTATCACTATACTGTCCTCATGTTTCACAAAATAGTTTTGAGAGACGTTGTCAGTTTTTGTATGTTGCTTAAATCCTCCAAAGCGGTTGGCAGTAAACATCAGGTCACGGTACGCCACGGTAGGCCACGGAGTCAATGAGCTCGAGTTGAAAAAGAAAAAGCTTACAGCACCTGGTATTCCCAGGCGGTCTCCCATCCAAGTACTAACCAGGCCCGACCCTGCTTAGCTTCCGAGATCAGACGAGATCGGGCGTGTTCAGGGTGGTATGGCCGTAAGCAATTAGTGCAGGCGCAAAACCAGGTTTTATACAGTAGCACATAAGGAGTGAGAAAGCTGCTGAGGCTCGACGTTACACTTTACAAAAACAATCATTAGTTAGATATAAACGGCAGTAATTGATTCAGTAGGACTCCTTATCCATGTAAACGATCATTGTGACATCTGAATTCATTAATTATCTGAAATACACTGCGTGTGCGTGTGATGTTAAATGTTTGAACCAAGGTTAACGGTTAAAGTGTCAGAGAATGGGTGGTGATTTTTTGACGTCCTCCCATGATCTGAAGTGAGCGTGCGTGTTTGTGTTGGTGAAAGTTTAAGAAATGTACAACTGTCGGTTCAGCTCTCTGGTGCTCCCTGCTGGCAGTATCACTATACTGTCCTCATGTTTCACAAAAATAGTTTTGAGAGACGTTGTCAGTTTTTGTATGTTGCTTAAATCCTCCAAAGCGGTTGGCAGTAAACATCAGGTCACGGTACGCCACGGTAGGCCACGGAGTCAATGAGCTCGAGTTGAAAAAGAAAAAGCTTACAGCACCTGGTATTCCCAGGCGGTCTCCCATCCAAGTACTAACCAGGCCCGACCCTGCTTAGCTTCCGAGATCAGACGAGATCGGGCGTGTTCAGGGTGGTATGGCCGTAAGCAATTAGTGCAGGCGCAAAACCAGGTTTTATACAGTAGCACATAAGGAGTGAGAAAGCTGCTGAGGCTCGACGTTACACTCTTTACAAAACAATCATTAGTTAGATATAAACGGCAGTAATTGATTCAGTAGGACTCCTTATCCATGTAAACGATCATTGTGACATCTGAATTCATTAATTATCTGAAATACACTGCGTGTGCGTGTGATGTTAAATGTTTGAACCAAGGTTAACGGTTAAAGTGTCAGAGAATGGGTGGTGATTTTTTGACGTCCTCCCATGATCTGAAGTGAGCGTGCGTGTTTGTGTTGGTGAAAGTTTAAGAAATGTACAACTGTCGGTTCAGCTCTCTGGTGCTCCCTGCTGGCAGTATCACTATACTGTCCTCATGTTTCACAAAAATAGTTTTGAGAGACGTTGTCAGTTTTTGTATGTTGCTTAAATCCTCCAAAGCGGTTGGCAGTAAACATCAGGTCACGGTACGCCACGGTAGGCCACGGAGTCAATGAGCTCGAGTTGAAAAAGAAAAAGCTTACAGCACCTGGTATTCCCAGGCGGTCTCCCATCCAAGTACTAACCAGGCCCGACCCTGCTTAGCTTCCGAGATCAGACGAGATCGGGCGTGTTCAGGGTGGTATGGCCGTAAGCAATTAGTGCAGGCGCAAAACCAGGTTTTATACAGTAGCACATAAGGAGTGAGAAAGCTGCTGAGGCTCGACGTTACACTTTTACAAAAACAATCATTAGTTAGATATAAACGGCAGTAATTGATTCAGTAGGACTCCTTATCCATGTAAACGATCATTGTGACATCTGAATTCATTAATTATCTGAAATACACTGCGTGTGCGTGTGATGTTAAATGTTTGAACCAAGGTTAACGGTTAAAGTGTCAGAGAATGGGTGGTGATTTTTTGACGTCCTCCCATGATCTGAAGTGAGCGTGCGTGTTTGTGTTGGTGAAAGTTTAAGAAATGTACAACTGTCGGTTCAGCTCTCTGGTGCTCCCTGCTGGCAGTATCACTATACTGTCCTCATGTTTCACAAAAATAGTTTTGAGAGACGTTGTCAGTTTTTGTATGTTGCTTAAATCCTCCAAAGCGGTTGGCAGTAAACATCAGGTCACGGTACGCCACGGTAGGCCACGGAGTCAATGAGCTCGAGTTGAAAAGAAAAGCTTACAGCACCTGGTATTCCCAGGCGGTCTCCCATCCAAGTACTAACCAGGCCCGACCCTGCTTAGCTTCCGAGATCAGACGAGATCGGGCGTGTTCAGGGTGGTATGGCCGTAAGCAATTAGTGCAGGCGCAAAACCAGGTTTTATACAGTAGCACATAAGGAGTGAGAAAGCTGCTGAGGCTCGACGTTACACTTTACAAAAACAATCATTAGTTAGATATAAACGGCAGTAATTGATTCAGTAGGACTCCTTATCCATGTAAACGATCATTGTGACATCTGAATTCATTAATTATCTGAAATACACTGCGTGTGCGTGTGATGTTAAATGTTTGAACCAAGGTTAACGGTTAAGTGTCAGAGAATGGGTGGTGATTTTTTGACGTCCTCCCATGATCTGAAGTGAGCGTGCGTGTTTGTGTTGGTGAAAGTTTAAGAAATGTACAACTGTCGGTTCAGCTCTCTGGTGCTCCCTGCTGGCAGTATCACTATACTGTCCTCATGTTTCACAAAAATAGTTTTGAGAGACGTTGTCAGTTTTTGTATGTTGCTTAAATCCTCCAAAGCGGTTGGCAGTAAACATCAGGTCACGGTACGCCACGGTAGGCCACGGAGGCAATGAGCTTCGAGTTGAAAAAGAAAAAGCTTACAGCACCTGGTATTCCCAGGCGGTCTCCCATCCATGTACTAACCAGGCCCGACCCCTGCATTGCTACCGAGATCAGACGAGATCGGGCGTGTTCAGGGTGGTATGGCCGTAAGCAATTAGTGCAGGCGCAAAACCAGGTTTTATACAGTAGCACATAAGGAGTGAGAAAGCTGCTGAGGCTCGACGTTACACTTTACAAAAACAATCATTAGTTAGATATAAACGGCAGTAATTGATTCAGTAGGACTCCTTATCCATGTAAACGATCATTGTGACATCTGAATTCATTAATTATCTGAAATACACTGCGTGTGCGTGTGATGTTAAATGTTTGAACCAAGGTTAACGGTTAAAGTGTCAGAGAATGGGTGGTGATTTTTTGACGTCCTCCCATGATCTGAAGTGAGCGTGCGTGTTTGTGTTGGTGAAAGTTTAAGAAATGTACAACTGTCGGTTCAGCTCTCTGGTGCTCCCTGCTGGCAGTATCACTATACTGTCCTCATGTTTCACAAAAATAGTTTTGAGAGACGTTGTCAGTTTTTGTATGTTGCTTAAATCCTCCAAAGCGGTTGGCAGTAAACATCAGGTCACGGTACGCCACGGTAGGCCACGGAGTCAATGAGCTCGAGTTGAAAAAGAAAAAGCTTACAGCACCTGGTATTCCCAGGCGGTCTCCCATCCAAGTACTAACCAGGCCCGACCCTGCTTAGCTTCCGAGATCAGACGAGATCGGGCGTGTTCAGGGTGGTATGGCCGTAAGCAATTAGTGCAGGCGCAAAACCAGGTTTTATACAGTAGCACATAAGGAGTGAGAAAGCTGCTGAGGCTCGACGTTACACTTTACAAAAACAATCATTAGTTAGATATAAACGGCAGTAATTGATTCAGTAGGACTCCTTATCCATGTAAACGATCATTGTGACATCTGAATTCATTAATTATCTGAAATACACTGCGTGTGCGTGTGATGTTAAATGTTTGAACCAAGGTTAACGGTTAAAGTGTCAGAGAATGGGTGGTGATTTTTTGACGTCCTCCCATGATCTGAAGTGAGCGTGCGTGTTTGTGTTGGTGAAAGGTTTAAGAAATGTACAACTGTCGGTTCAGCTCTCTGGTGCTCCCTGCTGGCAGTATCACTATACTGTCCTCATGTTTCACAAAAATAGTTTTGAGAGACGTTGTCAGTTTTTGTATGTTGCTTAAATCCTCCAAAGCGGTTGGCAGTAAACATCAGGTCACGGTACGCCACGGTAGGCCACGGAGTCAATGAGCTCGAGTTGAAAAAGAAAAAGCTTACAGCACCTGGTATTCCCAGGCGGTCTCCCATCCAAGTACTAACCAGGCCCGACCCTGCTTAGCTTCCGAGATCAGACGAGATCGGGCGTGTTCAGGGTGGTATGGCCGTAAGCAATTAGTGCAGGCGCAAAACCAGGTTTTATACAGTAGCACATAAGGAGTGAGAAAGCTGCTGAGGCTCGACGTTACACTTTTACAAAAACAATCATTAGTTAGATATAAACGGCAGTAATTGATTCAGTAGGACTCCTTATCCATGTAAACGATCATTGTGACATCTGAATTCATTAATTATCTGAAATACACTGCGTGTGCGTGTGATGTTAAATGTTTGAACCAAGGTTAACGGTTAAAGTGTCAGAGAATGGGTGGTGATTTTTTGACGTCCTCCCATGATCTGAAGTGAGCGTGCGTGTTTGTGTTGGTGAAAGTTTAAGAAATGTACAACTGTCGGTTCAGCTCTCTGGTGCTCCCTGCTGGCAGTATCACTATACTGTCCTCATGTTTCACAAAAATAGTTTTGAGAGACGTTGTCAGTTTTTGTATGTTGCTTAAATCCTCCAAAGCGGTTGGCAGTAAACATCAGGTCACGGTACGCCACGGTAGGCCACGGAGTCAATGAGCTCGAGTTGAAAAGAAAAAGCTTACAGCACCTGGTATTCCCAGGCGGTCTCCCATCCAAGTACTAACCAGGCCCGACCCTGCTTAGCTTCCGAGATCAGACGAGATCGGGCGTGTTCAGGGTGGTATGGCCGTAAGCAATTAGTGCAGGCGCAAAACCAGGTTTTATACAGTAGCACATAAGGAGTGAGAAAGCTGCTGAGGCTCGACGTTACACTTTTACAAAAACAATCATTAGTTAGATATAAACGGCAGTAATTGATTCAGTAGGACTCCTTATCCATGTAAACGATCATTGTGACATCTGAATTCATTAATTATCTGAAATACACTGCGTGTGCGTGTGATGTTAAATGTTTGAACCAAGGTTAACGGTTAAAGTGTCAGAGAATGGGTGGTGATTTTTTGACGTCCTCCCATGATCTGAAGTGAGCGTGCGTGTTTGTGTTGGTGAAAGTTTAAGAAATGTACAACTGTCGGTTCAGCTCTCTGGTGCTCCCTGCTGGCAGTATCACTATACTGTCCTCATGTTTCACAAAAATAGTTTTGAGAGACGTTGTCAGTTTTTGTATGTTGCTTAAATCCTCCAAAGCGGTTGGCAGTAAACATCAGGTCACGGTACGCCACGGTAGGCCACGGAGTCAATGAGCTCGAGTTGAAAAAGAAAAAGCTTACAGCACCTGGTATTCCCAGGCGGTCTCCCATCCAAGTACTAACCAGGCCCGACCCTGCTTAGCTTCCGAGATCAGACGAGATCGGGCGTGTTCAGGGTGGTATGGCCGTAAGCAATTAGTGCAGGCGCAAAACCAGGTTTTATACAGTAGCACATAAGGAGTGAGAAAGCTGCTGAGGCTCGACGTTACACTTTTACAAAAACAATCATTAGTTAGATATAAACGGCAGTAATTGATTCAGTAGGACTCCTTATCCATGTAAACGATCATTGTGACATCTGAATTCATTAATATCTGAAATACACTGCGTGTGCGTGTGATGTTAAATGTTTGAACCAAGGTTAACGGTTAAAGTGTCAGAGAATGGGTGGTGATTTTTTGACGTCCTCCCATGATCTGAAGTGAGCGTGCGTGTTTGTGTTGGTGAAAGTTTAAGAAATGTACAACTGTCGGTTCAGCTCTCTGGTGCTCCCTGCTGGCAGTATCACTATACTGTCCTCATGTTTCACAAAAATAGTTTTGAGAGACGTTGTCAGTTTTTGTATGTTGCTTAAATCCTCCAAAGCGGTTGGCAGTAAACATCAGGTCACGGTACGCCACGGTAGGCCACGGAGTCAATGAGCTCGAGTTGAAAAAGAAAAAGCTTACAGCACCTGGTATTCCCAGGCGGTCTCCCATCCAAGTACTAACCAGGCCCGACCCTGCTTAGCTTCCGAGATCAGACGAGATCGGGCGTGTTCAGGGTGGTATGGCCGTAAGCAATTAGTGCAGGCGCAAAACCAGGTTTTATACAGTAGCACATAAGGAGTGAGAAAGCTGCTGAGGCTCGACGTTACACTTTACAAAAACAATCATTAGTTAGATATAAACGGCAGTAATTGATTCAGTAGGACTCCTTATCCATGTAAACGATCATTGTGACATCTGAATTCATTAATTATCTGAAATACACTGCGTGTGCGTGTGATGTTAAATGTTTGAACCAAGGTTAACGGTTAAAGTGTCAGAGAATGGGTGGTGATTTTTGACGTCCTCCCATGATCTGAAGTGAGCGTGCGTGTTTGTGTTGGTGAAAGTTTAAGAAATGTACAACTGTCGGTTCAGCTCTCTGGTGCTCCCTGCTGCAGTATCACTATACTGTCCTCATGTTTCACAAAAATAGTTTTGAGAGACGTTGTCAGTTTTTGTATGTTGCTTAAATCCTCCAAAGCGGTTGGCAGTAAACATCAGGTCACGGTACGCCACGGTAGGCCACGGAGTCAATGAGCTCGAGTTGAAAAAGAAAAAGGCTTACAGCACCTGGTATTCCCAGGCGGTCTCCCATCCAAGTACTAACCAGGCCCGACCCTGCTTAGCTTTCCGAGATTCAGACGAGATCGGGCGTGTTCAGGGTGGTATGGCCGTAAGCAATTAGTGCAGGCGCAAAACCAGGTTTATACAGTAGCACATAAGGAGTGAGAAAGCTGCTGAGGCTCGACGTTACACTTTTACAAAAACAATCATTAGTTAGATATAAACGGCAGTAATTGATTCAGTAGGACTCCTTATCCATGTAAACGATCATTGTGACATCTGAATTCATTAATTATCTGAAATACACTGCGTGTGCGTGTGATGTTAAATGTTTGAACCAAGGTTAACGGTTAAAGTGTCAGAGAATGGGTGGTGATTTTTTGACGTCCTCCCATGATCTGAAGTGAGCGTGCGTGTTTGTGTTGGTGAAAGTTAAAGAAATGTACAACTGTCGGTTCAGCTCTCTGGTGCTCCCTGCTGGCAGTATCACTATACTGTCCTCATGTTTCACAAAAATAGTTTTGAGAGACGTTGTCAGTTTTTGTATGTTGCTTAAATCCTCCAAAGCGGTTGGCAGTAAACATCAGGTCACGGTACGCCACGGTAGGCCCCGGAGTCAATGAGCTCGAGTTGAAAAAGAAAAAGCTTACAGCACCTGGTATTCCCAGGCGGTCTCACATCCAAGTACTAACCAGGCCCGACCCTGCTTAGCTTCCGAGATCAGACGAGATCGGGCGTGTTTCAGGGTGGTATGGCCGTAAGCAATTAGTGCAGGCGCAAAACCAGGTTTTATACAGTAGCACATAAGGAGTGAGAAAGCTGCTGAGGCTCGACGTTACACTTTTACAAAAACAATCATTAGTTAGATATAAACGGCAGTAATTGATTCAGTAGGACTCCTTATCCATGTAAACGATCATTGTGACATCTGAATTCATTAATTATCTGAAATACACTGCGTGTGCGTGTGATGTTAAATGTTTGAACCAAGGTTAACGGTTAAAGTGTCAGAGAATGGGTGGTGATTTTTGACGTCCTCCCATGATCTGAAGTGAGCTGTGCGTGTTTGTGTTGGTGAAAGTTTAAGAAATGTACAACTGTCGGTTCAGCTCTCTGGTGCTCCCTGCTGGCAGTATCACTATACTGTCCTCATGTTTCACAAAAATAGTTTTGAGAGACGTTGTCAGTTTTTGTATGTTGCTTAAATCCTCCAAAGCGGTTGGCAGTAAACATCAGGTCACGGTACGCCACGGTAGGCCACGGAGTCAATGAGCTCGAGTTGAAAAAGAAAAAGCTTACAGCACCTGGTATTCCCAGGCGGTCTCCCATCCAAGTACTAACCAGGCCCGACCCTGCTTAGCTTCCGAGATCAGACGAGATCGGGCGTGTTCAGGGTGGTATGGCCGTAAGCAATTAGTGCAGGCGCAAAACCAGGTTTTATACAGTAGCACATAAGGAGTGAGAAAGCTGCTGAGGCTCGACGTTACACTTTTACAAAAACAATCATTAGTTAGATATAAACGGCAGTAATTGATTCAGTAGGACTCCTTATCCATGTAAACGATCATTGTGACATCTGAATTCATTAATTATCTGAAATACACTGCGTGTGCGTGTGATGTTAAATGTTTGAACCAAGGTTAACGGTTAAAGTGTCAGAGAATGGGTGGTGATTTTTTTGACGTCCTCCCATGATCTGAAGTGAGCGTGCGTGTTTGTGTTGGTGAAAGTTTAAGAAATGTACAACTGTCGGTTCAGCTCTCTGGTGCTCCCTGCTGGCAGTATCACTATACTGTCCTCATGTTTCACAAAAATAGTTTTGAGAGACGTTGTCAGTTTTTGTATGTTGCTTAAATCCTCCAAAGCGGTTGGCAGTAAACATCAGGTCACGGTACGCCACGGTAGGCCACGGAGGCAATGAGCTCGAGTTGAAAAGAAAAGCTACAGCACCTGGTATTCCCAGGCGGTCTCCCATCCAAGTACTAACCAGGCCCGACCCTGCTTAGCTTCCGAGATCAGACGAGATCGGGCGTGTTCAGGGTGGTATGGCCGTAAGCAATTAGTGCAGGCGCAAAACCAGGTTTTATACAGTAGCAATAAGGAGTGAGAAAGCTGCTGAGGCTCGACGTTACACTTTTACAAAAACAATCATTAGTTAGATATAAACGGCAGTAATTGATTCAGTAGGACTCCTTATCCATGTAAACGATCATTGTGACATCTGAATTCATTAATTATCTGAAATACACTGCGTGTGCGTGTGATGTTAAATGTTTGAACCAAGGTTAACGGTTAAAGTGTCAGAGAATGGGTGGTGATTTTTTGACGTCCTCCCATGATCTGAAGTGAGCGTGCGTGTTTGTGTTGGTGAAAGTTTAAGAAATGTACAACTGTCGGTTCAGCTCTCTGGTGCTCCCTGCTGGCAGTATCACTATACTGTCCTCATGTTTCACAAAAATAGTTTGAGAGACGTTGTCAGTTTTTGTATGTTGCTTAAATCCTCCAAAGCGGTTGGCAGTAAACATCAGGTCACGGTACGCCACGGTAGGCCACGGAGTCAATGAGCTCGAGTTGAAAAAGAAAAAGCTTACAGCACCTGGTATTCCCAGGCGGTCTCCCATCCAAGTACTAACCAGGCCCGACCCTGCTTAGCTTCCGAGATCAGACGAGATCGGGCGTGTTCAGGGTGGTATGGCCGTAAGCAATTAGTGCAGGCGCAAAACCAGGTTTTATACAGTAGCACATAAGGAGTGAGAAAGCTGCTGAGGCTCGACGTTACACTTTTACAAAAACAATCATTAGTTAGATATAAACGGCAGTAATTGATTCAGTAGGACTCCTTATCCATGTAAACGATCATTGTGACATCTGAATTCATTAATTATCTGAAATACACTGCGTGTGCGTGTGATGTTAAATGTTTGAACCAAGGTTAACGGTTAAAGTGTCAGAGAATGGGTGGTGATTTTTTGACGTCCTCCCATGATCTGAAGTGAGCGTGCGTGTTTGTGTTGGTGAAAGTTTAAGAAATGTACAACTGTCGGTTCAGCTCTCTGGTGCTCCCTGCTGGCAGTATCACTATACTGTCCTCATGTTTCACAAAAAATAGTTTTGAGAGACGTTGTCAGTTTTTGTATGTTGCTTAAATCCTCCAAAGCGGTTGGCAGTAAACATCAGGTCACGGTACGCCACGGTAGGCCACGGAGTCAATGAGCTCGAGTTGAAAAAGAAAAAGCTTACAGCACCTGGTATTCCCAGGCGGTCTCCCATCCAAGTACTAACCAGGCCCGACCCTGCTTAGCTTCCGAGATCAGACGAGATCGGGCGTGTTCAGGGTGGTATGGCCGTAAGCAATTAGTGCAGGCGCAAAACCAGGTTTTATACAGTAGCACATAAGGAGTGAGAAAGCTGCTGAGGCTCGACGTTACACTCTTACAAAAACAATCATTAGTTAGATATAAACGGCAGTAATTGATTCAGTAGGACTCCTTATCCATGTAAACGATCATTGTGACATCTGAATTCATTAATTATCTGAAATACACTGCGTGTGCGTGTGATGTTAAATGTTTGAACCAAGGTTAACGGTTAAAGTGTCAGAGAATGGGTGGTGATTTTTTGACGTCCTCCCATGATCTGAAGTGAGCGTGCGTGTTTGTGTTGGTGAAAGTTTAAGAAATGTACAACTGTCGGTTCAGCTCTCTGGTGCTCCCTGCTGGCAGTATCACTATACTGTCCTCATGTTTCACAAAAATAGTTAGAGAGACGTTGTCAGTTTTGTATGTTGCTTAAATCCTCCAAAGCGGTTGGCAGTAAACATCAGGTCACGGTACGCCACGGTAGGCCACGGAGTCAATGAGCTCGAGT
>NC_079423.1:7068605-7071105 GCF_026213295.1 Gadus chalcogrammus | reverse complement strand
CAGTTTTTTGTATGTTGCTTAAATCCTCCAAAAGCGGTTGGCAGTAAACATCAGGTCACGGTACGACGGTAGGCCACGGAGTCAATGAGCTCGAGTTGAAAAAGAAAAAGCTTACAGCACCTGGAATTCCCAGGCGGTCTCCCATCCAAGTACTAACCAGGCCCGACCCTGCTTAGCTTCCGAGATCAGACGAGATCGGGCTGTTCAGGGTGGTATGGCCGTAAGCAATTAGTGCAGGCGCAAAACCAGGTTTATACAGTAGCACATAAGGAGTGAGAAGCTGCTGAGGCTCGACGTTACACTCTTACAAAAACAATCATTAGTTAGATATAAACGGCAGTAATTGATTCAGTAGGACTCCTTATCCATGTAACGATCATTGTGACATCTGAATTCATTAATTATCTGAAATACACTGCGTGTGCGTGTGATGTTAAATG
The DNA here is from genome assembly GCF_026213295.1 of Gadus chalcogrammus. NCBI lineage: Eukaryota > Metazoa > Chordata > Actinopteri > Gadiformes > Gadidae > Gadus > Gadus chalcogrammus. The sequence goes on along the minus strand of NC_079423.1, from coordinate 7,070,665 downwards.
TTTGAACCAAGGTTAACGGTTAAAGTGTCAGAGAATGGGTGGTGATTTTTTGACGTCCTCCCATCTGAAGTGAGCGTGCGTGTTTGTGTTGGTGAAAGTTTAAGAAATGTACAACTGTCGTTCAGCTCTCTGGTGCTCCCTGCTGGCAGTATCACTATACTGTCCTCATGTTTCACAAAATAGTTTTGAGAGACGTTGTCAGTTTTTGTATGTTGCTTAAATCCTCCAAAGCGGTTGGCAGTAAACACAGGTCACGGTACCACGGTAGCCACGGAGGCAATGAGCTCGAGTTGAAAAAGAAAAGCTTACAGCACCTGGTATTCCCAGGCGTCTCCCATCCAAGTACTAACCAGGCCCGACCCTGCTTAGCTTCCGAGATCAGACGAGATCGGGTGTTCAGGGTAGTATGGCCGTAAGGCATTAGTGCAGGCGCAAAACCAGGTTTTATACAGTAGCACATAAGGAGTGAGAAAGCTGCTGAGGCTCGACGTTACACTTTTACAAAAACAATCATTAGTTAGATATAAACGGCAGTAATTGATTCAGTAGACTCCTTATCCATGTAAACGATCATTGTGACATCTGAATTCATTAATTATCTGAAATACACTGCGTGTGCGTGTGATGTTAAATGTTTGAACCAAGGTTAACGGTTAAAGTGTCAGAGAATGGGTGGTGATTTTTTGACGTCCTCCCATGATCTGAAGTGAGCGTGCGTGTTTGTGTGGTGAAAGTTTAAGAAATGTACAACTGTCGGTTCAGCTCTCTGGTGCTCCCTGCTGGCAGTATCACTATACTGTCCTCATGTTTCACAAAAATAGTTTTGAGAGACGTTGTCAGTTTTTGTATGTTGCTTAAATCCTCCAAGCGTTGGCAGTAAACATCAGGTCACGGTACGCCACGGAGTCAATGAGCTCGAGTTGAAAAAGAAAAAGCTTACAGCACCTGGTATTCCCAGGCGGTCTCCCATCCAAGTACTAACCAGGCCCGACCTTGCTTAGCTTCCGAGATCAGACGAGATCGGGCGTGTTCAGGGTGGTATGGCCGTAAGCAATTAGTGCAGGCGCAAAACCAGGTTTTATACAGTAGCACATAAGGAGTGAGAAAGCTGCTGAGGCTCGACGTTACACTCTTACAAAAACAATCATTAGTTAGATATAAACGGCAGTAATTGATTCAGTAGGACTCCTTATCCATGTAAACGATCATTGTGACATCTGATTCATTAATTATCTGAAATACACTGCGTGTGCGTGTGATGTTAATGTTTGAACCAAGGTTAACGGTTAAAGTGTCAGAGAATGGTGGTGATTTTTTGACGTCCTCCCATGATCTAAGTGAGCGTGCGTGTTTGTGTTGGTGAAAGTTTAAGAATGTACACTGTCGTTTCAGCTCTCTGGTGCTCCCTGCTGGCAGTATCACTATACTGTCCTCATGTTTCACAAATAGTTTTGAGAGACGTTGTCAGTTTTTGTATGTTGCTTAATCCTCCAAAGCGGTTGGCAGTAAACATCAGGTCACGGTACGCCACGGAGTCAATGAGCTCGAGTTGAAAAGAAAAAGCTTACAGCACCTGGTATTCCCAGCGGTCTCCCATCCAGTACTAACCAGGCCCGACCCTGCTTAGCTTCCGAGATCAGACGAGATCGGCGTGTTCAGGTGGTATGGCCGTAAGCAATTAGTGCAGGCGCAAAACCAGTTTTATACAGTAGCACATAAGGAGTGAGAAAGCTGCTGAGGCTCGACGTTACACTTTTACAAAAACAATCATTAGTAGATATAACGGCAGTATTTCAGTAGGACTCCTTATCCATGTAAACGATCATTGTGACATCTGAATTCATTAATTATCTGAAACACTGCGTGTGCGTGTGATGTTAAATGTTTGAACCAAGGTTAACGGTTAAAGTGTCAGAGAATGGGTGGTGATTTTTTGACGTCCTCCCATGATCTGAAGTGAGCGTGCGTGTTTGTGTTTGAAAGTTTAAGAATGTACACTGTCGTTCAGCTCTCTGGTGCTCCCTGCTGGCAGTATCACTATACTGTCCTCATGTTTCACA
>NC_079423.1:7044203-7068505 GCF_026213295.1 Gadus chalcogrammus | reverse complement strand
GCGTGTTCAGGGTGGTATGGCCGTAAGCAATTAGTGCAGGCGCAAAACCAGTTTTATACAGTAGCATAAGGAGTGAGAAAGCTGCGATGAGGCTCGACGTTACACTTTACAAAAACAATCATAGTTAGATATAAACGGCAGTAATTGATCAGTAGGATCCTTATCCAGTAAACGATCATTGGGACATCGGAATTCATTAATTATCTGAAATACACTGCGTGTGCGTGTGATGTTAAATGTTGAACCAAGGTTAACGGTTAAAGTGTCAGAGAATGGGTGGTGATTTTTGACGTCTCCCAATCTGAAGTGAGCGTGCGTGTTTGTGTTGGTGAAAGTTTAAGAAATGTACAACTGTCGTTTCAGCTCTCTGGTGCTCCTGCTGGCAGTCACTATACTGTCCTCATGTTTCACAAAAATAGTTTTGAGAGACGTTGTCAGTTTTTGTATGTTGCTTAAATCTCCAAAGCGGTTGGCAGTAAACATCAGGTCACGGTACGCCACGGAGTCAATGAGCTCGAGTGAAAAAGAAAAAAAGCTTACAGCACCTGGTATTCCCAGGCGGTCTCCATCCAGTATAACCAGGCCCGACCCTGCTTAGCTTCCGAGATCAGCGAGATCGGGCATGTTCAGGGTGGTATGGCCGCGTAATCAATTAGTGCAGGCGCAAAACCAGGTTTTATACAGTAGCACATAAGGAGTGAGAAAGCTGCTGAGGCTCAACGTTTACAATTTTACAAACAACAATTCATTAGTTGATATATAAACGGCAGTAATTGATTCCAGTAGGACTCCTTATCCATTGTAACGATCATGTGACATATGAAATCATTAATTATCTGAAATACACTGCGTGTGTTTTGTGATGTTAAATGTTGAACCAAGGTTAACGGTAAGGTCAGAGAATGGTTGGTGATTTTGACGTCCTCCCATGATCTGAGTGAGCGTGCGTGTTTTGTGTTGGTGAAAGTTTAAGAAAATCGTACAACTGTCGGTTCAGCTCTCTGGTGCTCCCTGCTGGGCAGTATCACTATTACTGTCCTCAGTTCACAAAAATAGTTTGTAGAGACGTTGTCAGTTTTGTAGTGCTTAAACCTCAAAGCGGTTGGCAGTAAACATCAGGTCACGGTACGCCACGGTAGGCCACGGAGGCAATGAGCTCGAGTTGAAAAAGAAAAGCTTACAGCACCTGGTATTCCCAGGCGGTCTCCCATTCCAAGTACTAACCAGGCCCGACCCTGCTTAGCTTCCGAGATCAGACGAGATCGGGCGTGTTCAGGTGGTATGGCCGTAAGCAATTAGTGCAGGCGCAAAACCAGGTTTTATACAGTAGCACAATAAGGAGTGAGAAAGCTGCTGAGGCTCGACGTTACACTTTTACAAAACAATCATTAGTTAGATATAAACGGCAGTAATTGATTCAGTAGGACTCCTTATCCATGTAAACGATCATTGTGACATCTGAATTCATTAATTATCTGAAATACACTGCGTGTGCGTGTGATGTTAAAGGTTTGAACCAAGGTTAACGGTTAAAGTGTCAAGAGAATGGGTGGTGATTTTTGACGTCCTCCCATGATCTGAAGTGAGCTGTGCGTGTTTGTGTTGGTGAAAGTTTAAGAAATGTACAACTGTCGGTTCAGCTCTCTGGTGCTCCCTTCTGGCAGTATCACTATACTGTCCTCATGTTTCACCACATCGTTTGAGAGACGTTGTCAGTCTTTATATGGTTGCTTTTAATCCTCCAAAGCGGTGGCAGTCAACATCAGGTCAACGGTACGCCACGGTAGGCCACGGACTTGGAGGCAATGAGCTCGATGTTGATAAAAGAAATAGCTTACAGCACCTGGTATTCCCAGGCGGTACTCCCATCCAAGTATCACCAGGCCCGACCCTGCTTAGTTCCGAGATCAGACGAGGATCGGGCTGTTCAGGGTGGTATGGCCGTAAGCAATTAGTGACAGGCGCAAAACCAGGTTTTATACAGTAGCACATAAGGAGTGAGAAAAGCTGCTGAGGCTCGACGTTACACTCTTACAAAAACAATATTAGTTAGTATAAACGGCAGAGTAATTGATTCAGTAGAACTCCTTATCCATGTAAACGATCATTGTGACATCTGAATTCATTAATTATCTGAAATACACTGCGTGTGCGTGTGATGTTAAATGTTGAACCAAGGTTAACGGTAAAGTGTCAGAGAATGGGTGGTGATTTTTTGACGTCCTCCCATGATCTGAAGTGAGCGTGCGTGTTTGTGTTGGTGAAAGTTTAAGAAATGTACAACTGTCGGTTCAGCTCTCTGGTGCTCCCTGCTGGCAGTATCACTATACTGTCCTCATGTTTCACAAAAATAGTTTTGAGAGACGTTGTCAGTTTTGTATGTTGCTTAAATCCTCCCAAAGCGGTTGGCAGTAAACATCAGGTCACGGTACGCCACGGTAGGCCACGAGTCAATGAGCTCGAGTTGAAAAGAAAAAGCTTACAGCACCTGGTATTCCCAGGCGGTCTCCATCCAAGTACTAACCAGCCGACCCTGCTAGCTTCCGAGATCAGACGAGATCGGGCGTGTTCAGGGTGTATGGCCGTAAGCAATTAGTGCAGGCGCACAAACCAGGTTTTATACAGTAGCACATAAGGAGTGAGGAAGCTGCTGAGGCTCGACGTTACACTTTACAAAACAATCATTAGTTAGATATAAACGGGCAGTAATTGATTCAGTAGGACTCCTTATCCATGTAAACGATCATTGTGACATCTGAATTCATTAATTATCTGAAATACACTGCGTGTGCGTGTGATGTTAAATGTTTGAACCAAGGTTAACGGTTTAAAGTGTCAGAGAATGGGTGGTGATTTTTTGACGTCCTCCCATGATCTGAAGTGAGCGTGCGTGTTTGTGTTGGTGAAAGTTTAAGAAATGTACAACTGTCGGTTTCAGCTCTCTGGTGCTCCCTGCTGGCAGTATCACTATACTGTCCTCATGTTTCACAAAAATAGTTTTGAGAGACGTTGTCAGTTTTTGTATGTTGCTTAAATCCTCCAAAGCGGTTGGCAGTAAACATCAGGTCACGGTACGCCACGGTAGGCCACGGAGGTCAATGAGCTCGAGTTGAAAAAGAAAACGCTTACAGCACCTGGTATTCCCAGGCGGTCTCCCATCCACGTACTAACCAGGCCCGACCCTGCTTAGCTTCCGAGATCAGACGAGATCGGGCGTGTTCAGGGTGGTATGGCCGTAAGCAATTAGTGCAGGCGCAAAACCAGGTTTTATACAGTAGCACATAAGGAGTGAGGAAAGCTGCTGAGGCTCGACGTTACACTTTTACAAAAACAATCATTAGTTAGATATAAACGGCAGTAATTGATTCAGTAGGACTCCTTATCCATGTAAACGATCATTGTGACATCTGAATTCATTAATTATCTGAAATACACTGCGTGTGCGTGTGATGTTAAATGTTTGAACCAAGGTTAACGGTTAAGTGTCAGAGAATGGGTGGTGATTTTTTGACGTCCTCCCATGATCTGAAGTGAGCGTGCGTGTTGTGTTGGTGAAAGTTTAAGAAATGTACAACTGTCGGTTCAGCTCTCTGGTGCTCCCTGCTGGCAGTATCACTATACTGTCCTCATGTTTCACAAAAATAGTTTTGAGAGACGTTGTCAGTTTTGTATGTTGCTTAAATCCTCCAAAGCGGTTGGCAGTAAACATCAGGTCACGGTAGGCTCACGGTAGGCCACGGAGGCAATGAGCTCGAGTTGAAAAAGAAAAGCTTACAGCACCTGGTATTCCCAGGCGGTCTCCCATCCAAGTACTAACCAGGCCCGACCCTGCTTAGCTTCCGAGATCAGACGAGATCGGGCGTGTTCAGGGTGGTATGGCCGTAAGCAATTAGTGCAGGCGCAAAACCAGGTTTTATACAGTAGCACATAAGGAGTGAGAAAGCTGCTGAGGCTCGACGTTACACTTTTACAAAAACAATCATTAGTTAGATATAAACGGCAGTAATTGATTCAGTAGGACTCCTTATCCATGTAAACGATCATTGTGACATCTGAATTCATTAATTATCTGAAATACACTGCGTGTGCTGTGATGTTAAATGTTTGAACCAAGGTTAACGGTTAAAGTGTCAGAGAATGGGTGGTGATTTTTTGGCGTCCTCCCATGATCTGAAGTGAGCGTGCGTGTTTGTGTTGGTGAAAGTTTAAGAAATGTACAACTGTCGGTTCAGCTCTCTGGTGCTCCCTGCTGGCAGTATCACTATACTGTCCTCATGTTTCACAAAAATCGTTTTGAGAGACGTTGTCAGTTTTGTATGTTGCTTAAATCCTCCAAAGCGGTTGGCAGTAAACATCAGGTCACGTACGCACGGTAGGCCACGGAGTCAATGAGCTCGAGTTGAAAAAGAAAAGCTTACAGCACCTGGTATTCCCAGGCGGTCTCCCATCCAAGTACTAACCAGGCCCGACCCTGCTTAGCTTCCGAGATCAGACGAGATCGGGCGTGTTCAGGGTGGTATGGCCGTAAGCAATTAGTGCAGGCGCAAAACCAGGTTTTATACAGTAGCACATAAGGAGTGAGAAAGCTGCTGAGGCTCGACGTTACACTTTTACAAAAACAATCATTAGTTAGATATAAACGGCAGTAATTGATTCAGTAGGACTCCTTATCCATGTAAACGATCATTGTGACATCTGAATTCATTAATTATCTGAAATACACTGCGTGTGCGTGTGATGTTAAATGTTTGAACCAAGGTTAACGGTTAAAGTGTCAGAGAATGGGTGGTGATTTTTTGACGTCCTCCCATGATCTGAAGTGAGCGTGCGTGTTTGTGTTGGTTGAAAGTTTTAAGAAATGTACAACTGTCGGTTCAGCTCTCTGGTGCTCCCTGCTGGCAGTATCACTATACTGTCCTCATGTTTCACAAAAACAGTTTTGAGAGACGTTGTCAGTTTTTGTATGTTGCTTAAATCCTCCAAAGCGGTTGGCAGTAAACATCAGGTCACGGTAGGTCACGGTAGGCCACGGAGGCAATGAGCTCGAGTTGAAAAAGAAAAAGCTTACAGCACCTGGTATTCCCAAGGCGGTCTCCCATCCAAGTACTAACCAGGCCGACCCTGCTTAGCTTCCGAGATCAGACGAGATCGGGGCGTGTTCAGGGTGGTATGGCCGTAAGCAATTAGTGCAGGCGCAAAACCAGGTTTTATACAGTAGCACATAAGGAGTGAGAAAGCTGCTGAGGCTCGACGTTACACTTTTACAAAAACAATCATTAGTTAGATATAAACGGCAGTAATTGATTCAGTAGGACTCCTTATCCATGTAAACGATCATTGTGACATCTGAATTCATTAATTATCTGAAATACACTGCGTGTGCGTGTGATGTTAAATGTTTGAACCAAGGTAAACGGTTAAAGTGTCAGAGAATGGGTGGTGATTTTTGACGTCCTCCCATGATCTGAAGTGAGCGTGCGTGTTTGTGTTGGTGAAAGTTTAAGAAATGTACAACTGTCGGTTCAGCTCTCTGTGCTCCCTGCTGGCAGTATCACTATACTGTCCTCATGTTTCACAAAAATAGTTTTGAGAGACGTTGTCAGTTTTTGTATGTTGCTTAAATCCTCCAAAGCGGTTGGCAGTAAACATCAGGTCACGGTACGCCACGGAGGCAATGAGCTCGAGTTGAAAAAGAAAAAGCTTACAGCACCTGGTATTCCCAGGCGGTCTCCCATCCAAGTACTAACCAGGCCCGACCCTGCTTAGCTTCCGAGATCAGACGAGATCGGGCGTGTTCAGGGTGGTATGGCCGTAAGCAATTAGTGCAGGCGCAAAACCAGGTTTTATACAGTAGCACATAAGGAGTGAGAAAGCTGCTGAGGCTCGACGTTACACTTTTACAAAAACAATCATTAGTTAGATATAAACGGCAGTAATTGATTCAGTAGGACTCCTTATCCATGTAAACGATCATTGTGACATCTGAATTCATTAATTATCTGAAATACACTGCGTGTGCGTGTGATGTTAAATGTTTGAACCAAGGTTAACGGTTAAAGTGTCAGAGAATGGGTGGTGATTTTTTGACGTCCTCCCATGATCTGAAGTGAGCGTGCGTGTTTGTGTTGGTGAAAGTTTAAGAAATGTACAACTGTCGGTTCAGCTCTCTGGTGCTCCCTGCTGGCAGTATCACTATACTGTCCTCATGTTTCACAAAAATAGTTTTGAGAGACGTTGTCAGTTTTTGTATGTTGCTTAAATCCTCCAAAGCGGTTGGCAGTAAACATCAGGTCACGGTACGCCACGGTAGGCCACGGAGGCAATGAGCTCGAGTTGAAAAAGAAAAAGCTTACAGCACCTGGTATTCCCAGGCGGTCTCCCATCCAAGTACTAACCAGGCCCGACCCTGCTTAGCTTCCGAGATCAGACGAGATCGGGCGTGTTCAGGGTGGTATGGCCGTAAGCAATTAGTGCAGGCGCAAAACCAGGTTTTATACAGTAGCACATAAGGAGTGAGAAAGCTGCTGAGGCTCGACGTTACACTTTTACAAAAACAATCATTAGTTAGATATAAACGGCAGTAATTGATTCAGTAGGACTCCTTATCCATGTAAACGATCATTGTGACATCTGAATTCATTAATTATCTGAAATACACTGCGTGTGCGTGTGATGTTAAATGTTTGAACCAAGGTTAACGGTTAAAGTGTCAGAGAATGGGTGGTGATTTTTTGACGTCCTCCCATGATCTGAAGTGAGCGTGCGTGTTTGTGTTGGTGAAAGTTTAAGAAATGTACAACTGTCGGTTCAGCTCTCTGGTGCTCCCTGCTGGCAGTATCACTATACTGTCCTCATGTTTCACAAAAATAGTTTTGAGAGACGTTGTCAGTTTTGTATGTTGCTTAAATCCTCCAAAGCGGTTGGCAGTAAACATCAGGTCACGGTACGCCACGGTAGGCCACGGAGGCAATGAGCTCGAGTTGAAAAAGAAAAGCTTACAGCACCTGGTATTCCCAGGCGGTCTCCCATCCAAGTACTAACCAGGCCCGACCCTGCTTAGCTTCCGAGATCAGACGAGATCGGGCGTGTTCAGGGTGGTATGGCCGTAAGCAATTAGTGCAGGCGCAAAACCAGGTTTTATACAGTAGCACATAAGGAGTGAGAAAGCTGCTGAGGCTCGACGTTACACTTTTACAAAAACAATCATTAGTTAGATATAAACGGCAGTAATTGATTCAGTAGGACTCCTTATCCATGTAAACGATCATTGTGACATCTGAATTCATTAATTATCTGAAATACACTGCGTGTGCGTGTGATGTTAAATGTTTGAACCAAGGTTAACGGTTAAAGTGTCAGAGAATGGGTGGTGATTTTTTGACGTCCTCCCATGATCTGAAGTGAGCGTGCGTGTTTGTGTTGGTGAAAGTTTAAGAAATGTACAACTGTCGGTTCAGCTCTCTGGTGCTCCCTGCTGGCAGTATCACTATACTGTCCTCATGTTTCACAAAAATAGTTTTGAGAGACGTTGTCAGTTTTTGTATGTTGCTTAAATCCTCCAAAGCGGTTGGCAGTAAACATCAGGTCACGGTACGCACGGTAGGCCACGGAGGCAATGAGCTCGAGTTGAAAAAGAAAAGCTTACAGCACCTGGTATTCCCAGGCGGTCTCCCATCCAAGTACTAACCAGGCCCGACCCTGCTTAGCTTCCGAGATCAGACGAGATCGGGCGTGTTCAGGGTGGTATGGCCGTAAGCAATTAGTGCAGGCGCAAAACCAGGTTTTATACAGTAGCACATAAGGAGTGAGAAAGCTGCTGAGGCTCGACGTTACACTTTTACAAAAACAATCATTAGTTAGATATAAACGGCAGTAATTGATTCAGTAGGACTCCTTATCCATGTAAACGATCATTGTGACATCTGAATTCATTAATTATCTGAAATACACTGCGTGTGCGTGTGATGTTAAATGTTTGAACCAAGGTTAACGGTTAAAGTGTCAGAGAATGGGTGGTGATTTTTTGACGTCCTCCCATGATCTGAAGTGAGCGTGCGTGTTTGTGTTGGTGAAAGTTTAAGAAATGTACAACTGTCGGTTCAGCTCTCTGGTGCTCCCTGCTGGCAGTATCACTATACTGTCCTCATGTTTCACAAAAATAGTTTTGAGAGACGTTGTCAGTTTTGTATGTTGCTTAAATCCTCCAAAGCGGTTGGCAGTAAACATCAGGTCACGGTACGCCACGGTAGGCCACGGAGGCAATGAGCTCGAGTTGAAAAAGAAAAAGCTTACAGCACCTGGTATTCCCAGGCGGTCTCCCATCCAAGTACTAACCAGGCCCGACCCTGCTTAGCTTCCGAGATCAGACGAGATCGGGCGTGTTCAGGGTGGTATGGCCGTAAGCAATTAGTGCAGGCGCAAAACCAGGTTTTATACAGTAGCACATAAGGAGTGAGAAAGCTGCTGAGGCTCGACGTTACACTTTTACAAAAACAATCATTAGTTAGATATAAACGGCAGTAATTGATTCAGTAGGACTCCTTATCCATGTAAACGATCATTGTGACATCTGAATTCATTAATTATCTGAAATACACTGCGTGTGCGTGTGATGTTAAATGTTTGAACCAAGGTTAACGGTTAAAGTGTCAGAGAATGGGTGGTGATTTTTTGACGTCCTCCCATGATCTGAAGTGAGCGTGCGTGTTTGTGTTGGTGAAAGTTTAAGAAATGTACAACTGTCGGTTCAGCTCTCTGGTGCTCCCTGCTGGCAGTATCACTATACTGTCCTCATGTTTCACAAAAATAGTTTTGAGAGACGTTGTCAGTTTTGTATGTTGCTTAAATCCTCCAAAGCGGTTGGCAGTAAACATCAGGTCACGGTAGCCACGGTAGGCCACGGAGGCAATGAGCTCGAGTTGAAAAAGAAAAGCTTACAGCACCTGGTATTCCCAGGCGGTCTCCCATCCAAGTACTAACCAGGCCCGACCCTGCTTAGCTTCCGAGATCAGACGAGATCGGGCGTGTTCAGGGTGGTATGGCCGTAAGCAATTAGTGCAGGCGCAAAACCAGGTTTTATACAGTAGCACATAAGGAGTGAGAAAGCTGCTGAGGCTCGACGTTACACTTTTACAAAAACAATCATTAGTTAGATATAAACGGCAGTAATTGATTCAGTAGGACTCCTTATCCATGTAAACGATCATTGTGACATCTGAATTCATTAATTATCTGAAATACACTGCGTGTGCGTGTGATGTTAAATGTTTGAACCAAGGTTAACGGTTAAAGTGTCAGAGAATGGGTGGTGATTTTTTGACGTCCTCCCATGATCTGAAGTGAGCGTGCGTGTTTGTGTTGGTGAAAGTTTAAGAAATGTACAACTGTCGTTTCAGCTCTCTGGTGCTCCCTGCTGGCAGTATCACTATACTGTCCTCATGTTTCACAAAAATAGTTTTGAGAGACGTTGTCAGTTTTTGTATGTTGCTTAAATCCTCCAAAGCGGTTGGCAGTAAACATCAGGTCACGGTACGCACGGTAGGCCACGGAGGCAATGAGCTCGAGTTGAAAAAGAAAAAGCTTACAGCACCTGGTATTCCCAGGCGGTCTCCCATCCAAGTACTAACCAGGCCCGACCCTGCTTAGCTTCCGAGATCAGACGAGATCGGGCGTGTTCAGGGTGGTATGGCCGTAAGCAATTAGTGCAGGCGCAAAACCAGGTTTTATACAGTAGCACATAAGGAGTGAGAAAGCTGCTGAGGCTCGACGTTACACTTTTACAAAAACAATCATTAGTTAGATATAAACGGCAGTAATTGATTCAGTAGGACTCCTTATCCATGTAAACGATCATTGTGACATCTGAATTCATTAATTATCTGAAATACACTGCGTGTGCGTGTGATGTTAAATGTTTGAACCAAGGTTAACGGTTAAAGTGTCAGAGAATGGGTGGTGATTTTTTGACGTCCTCCCATGATCTGAAGTGAGCGTGCGTGTTTGTGTTGGTGAAAGTTTAAGAAATGTACAACTGTCGGTTCAGCTCTCTGGTGCTCCCTGCTGGCAGTATCACTATACTGTCCTCATGTTTCACAAAAATAGTTTTGAGAGACGTTGTCAGTTTTTGTATGTTGCTTAAATCCTCCAAAGCGGTTGGCAGTAAACATCAGGTCACGGTACGCCACGGTAGGCCACGGAGGCAATGAGCTCGAGTTGAAAAAGAAAAAGCTTACAGCACCTGGTATTCCCAGGCGGTCTCCCATCCAAGTACTAACCAGGCCCGACCCTGCTTAGCTTCCGAGATCAGACGAGATCGGGCGTGTTCAGGGTGGTATGGCCGTAAGCAATTAGTGCAGGCGCAAAACCAGGTTTTATACAGTAGCACATAAGGAGTGAGAAAGCTGCTGAGGCTCGACGTTACACTTTTACAAAAACAATCATTAGTTAGATATAAACGGCAGTAATTGATTCAGTAGGACTCCTTATCCATGTAAACGATCATTGTGACATCTGAATTCATTAATTATCTGAAATACACTGCGTGTGCGTGTGATGTTAAATGTTTGAACCAAGGTTAACGGTTAAAGTGTCAGAGAATGGGTGGTGATTTTTTGACGTCCTCCCATGATCTGAAGTGAGCGTGCGTGTTTGTGTTGGTGAAAGTTTAAGAAATGTACAACTGTCGGTTCAGCTCTCTGGTGCTCCCTGCTGGCAGTATCACTATACTGTCCTCATGTTTCACAAAAATAGTTTTGAGAGACGTTGTCAGTTTTTGTATGTTGCTTAAATCCTCCAAAGCGGTTGGCAGTAAACATCAGGTCACGGTACGCACGGTAGGCCACGGAGGCAATGAGCTCGAGTTGAAAAAGAAAAAGCTTACAGCACCTGGTATTCCCAGGCGGTCTCCCATCCAAGTACTAACCAGGCCCGACCCTGCTTAGCTTCCGAGATCAGACGAGATCGGGCGTGTTCAGGGTGGTATGGCCGTAAGCAATTAGTGCAGGCGCAAAACCAGGTTTTATACAGTAGCACATAAGGAGTGAGAAAGCTGCTGAGGCTCGACGTTACACTTTTACAAAAACAATCATTAGTTAGATATAAACGGCAGTAATTGATTCAGTAGGACTCCTTATCCATGTAAACGATCATTGTGACATCTGAATTCATTAATTATCTGAAATACACTGCGTGTGCGTGTGATGTTAAATGTTTGAACCAAGGTTAACGGTTAAAGTGTCAGAGAATGGGTGGTGATTTTTTGACGTCCTCCCATGATCTGAAGTGAGCGTGCGTGTTTGTGTTGGTGAAAGTTTAAGAAATGTACAACTGTCGGTTCAGCTCTCTGGTGCTCCCTGCTGGCAGTATCACTATACTGTCCTCATGTTTCACAAAAATAGTTTTGAGAGACGTTGTCAGTTTTTGTATGTTGCTTAAATCCTCCAAAGCGGTTGGCAGTAAACATCAGGTCACGGTACGCCACGGTAGGCCACGGAGGCAATGAGCTCGAGTTGAAAAAGAAAAGCTTACAGCACCTGGTATTCCCAGGCGGTCTCCCATCCAAGTACTAACCAGGCCCGACCCTGCTTAGCTTCCGAGATCAGACGAGATCGGGCGTGTTCAGGGTGGTATGGCCGTAAGCAATTAGTGCAGGCGCAAAACCAGGTTTTATACAGTAGCACATAAGGAGTGAGAAAGCTGCTGAGGCTCGACGTTACACTTTTACAAAAACAATCATTAGTTAGATATAAACGGCAGTAATTGATTCAGTAGGACTCCTTATCCATGTAAACGATCATTGTGACATCTGAATTCATTAATTATCTGAAATACACTGCGTGTGCGTGTGATGTTAAATGTTTGAACCAAGGTTAACGGTTAAAGTGTCAGAGAATGGGTGGTGATTTTTTGACGTCCTCCCATGATCTGAAGTGAGCGTGCGTGTTTGTGTTGGTGAAAGTTTAAGAAATGTACAACTGTCGTTTCAGCTCTCTGGTGCTCCCTGCTGGCAGTATCACTATACTGTCCTCATGTTTCACAAAAATAGTTTTGAGAGACGTTGTCAGTTTTTGTATGTTGCTTAAATCCTCCAAAGCGGTTGGCAGTAAACATCAGGTCACGGTACGCCACGGTAGGCCACGGAGTCAATGAGCTCGAGTTGAAAAAGAAAAAGCTTACAGCACCTGGTATTCCCAGGCGGTCTCCCATCCAAGTACTAACCAGGCCCGACCCTGCTTAGCTTCCGAGATCAGACGAGATCGGGCGTGTTCAGGGTGGTATGGCCGTAAGCAATTAGTGCAGGCGCAAAACCAGGTTTTATACAGTAGCACATAAGGAGTGAGAAAGCTGCTGAGGCTCGACGTTACACTTTTACAAAAACAATCATTAGTTAGATATAAACGGCAGTAATTGATTCAGTAGGACTCCTTATCCATGTAAACGATCATTGTGACATCTGAATTCATTAATTATCTGAAATACACTGCGTGTGCGTGTGATGTTAAATGTTTGAACCAAGGTTAACGGTTAAAGTGTCAGAGAATGGGTGGTGATTTTTTGACGTCCTCCCATGATCTGAAGTGAGCGTGCGTGTTTGTGTTGGTGAAAGTTTAAGAAATGTACAACTGTCGGTTCAGCTCTCTGGTGCTCCCTGCTGGCAGTATCACTATACTGTCCTCATGTTTCACAAAAATAGTTTTGAGAGACGTTGTCAGTTTTTGTATGTTGCTTAAATCCTCCAAAGCGGTTGGCAGTAAACATCAGGTCACGGTACGCCACGGTAGGCCACGGAGTCAATGAGCTCGAGTTGAAAAAGAAAAAGCTTACAGCACCTGGTATTCCCAGGCGGTCTCCCATCCAAGTACTAACCAGGCCCGACCCTGCTTAGCTTCCGAGATCAGACGAGATCGGGCGTGTTCAGGGTGGTATGGCCGTAAGCAATTAGTGCAGGCGCAAAACCAGGTTTTATACAGTAGCACATAAGGAGTGAGAAAGCTGCTGAGGCTCGACGTTACACTTTTACAAAAACAATCATTAGTTAGATATAAACGGCAGTAATTGATTCAGTAGGACTCCTTATCCATGTAAACGATCATTGTGACATCTGAATTCATTAATTATCTGAAATACACTGCGTGTGCGTGTGATGTTAAATGTTTGAACCAAGGTTAACGGTTAAAGTGTCAGAGAATGGGTGGTGATTTTTTGACGTCCTCCCATGATCTGAAGTGAGCGTGCGTGTTTGTGTTGGTGAAAGTTTAAGAAATGTACAACTGTCGTTTCAGCTCTCTGGTGCTCCCTGCTGGCAGTATCACTATACTGTCCTCATGTTTCACAAAAATAGTTTTGAGAGACGTTGTCAGTTTTTGTATGTTGCTTAAATCCTCCAAAGCGGTTGGCAGTAAACATCAGGTCACGGTACGCCACGGTAGGCCACGGAGGCAATGAGCTCGAGTTGAAAAAGAAAAAGCTTACAGCACCTGGTATTCCCAGGCGGTCTCCCATCCAAGTACTAACCAGGCCCGACCCTGCTTAGCTTCCGAGATCAGACGAGATCGGGCGTGTTCAGGGTGGTATGGCCGTAAGCAATTAGTGCAGGCGCAAAACCAGGTTTTATACAGTAGCACATAAGGAGTGAGAAAGCTGCTGAGGCTCGACGTTACACTTTTACAAAAACAATCATTAGTTAGATATAAACGGCAGTAATTGATTCAGTAGGACTCCTTATCCATGTAAACGATCATTGTGACATCTGAATTCATTAATTATCTGAAATACACTGCGTGTGCGTGTGATGTTAAATGTTTGAACCAAGGTTAACGGTTAAAGTGTCAGAGAATGGGTGGTGATTTTTTGACGTCCTCCCATGATCTGAAGTGAGCGTGCGTGTTTGTGTTGGTGAAAGTTTAAGAAATGTACAACTGTCGTTTCAGCTCTCTGGTGCTCCCTGCTGGCAGTATCACTATACTGTCCTCATGTTTCACAAAAATAGTTTTGAGAGACGTTGTCAGTTTTTGTATGTTGCTTAAATCCTCCAAAGCGGTTGGCAGTAAACATCAGGTCACGGTACGCCACGGTAGGCCACGGAGGCAATGAGCTCGAGTTGAAAAAGAAAAAGCTTACAGCACCTGGTATTCCCAGGCGGTCTCCCATCCAAGTACTAACCAGGCCCGACCCTGCTTAGCTTCCGAGATCAGACGAGATCGGGCGTGTTCAGGGTGGTATGGCCGTAAGCAATTAGTGCAGGCGCAAAACCAGGTTTTATACAGTAGCACATAAGGAGTGAGAAAGCTGCTGAGGCTCGACGTTACACTTTTACAAAAACAATCATTAGTTAGATATAAACGGCAGTAATTGATTCAGTAGGACTCCTTATCCATGTAAACGATCATTGTGACATCTGAATTCATTAATTATCTGAAATACACTGCGTGTGCGTGTGATGTTAAATGTTTGAACCAAGGTTAACGGTTAAAGTGTCAGAGAATGGGTGGTGATTTTTTGACGTCCTCCCATGATCTGAAGTGAGCGTGCGTGTTTGTGTTGGTGAAAGTTTAAGAAATGTACAACTGTCGGTTCAGCTCTCTGGTGCTCCCTGCTGGCAGTATCACTATACTGTCCTCATGTTTCACAAAAATAGTTTTGAGAGACGTTGTCAGTTTTTGTATGTTGCTTAAATCCTCCAAAGCGGTTGGCAGTAAACATCAGGTCACGGTACGCCACGGTAGGCCACGGAGTCAATGAGCTCGAGTTGAAAAAGAAAAAGCTTACAGCACCTGGTATTCCCAGGCGGTCTCCCATCCAAGTACTAACCAGGCCCGACCCTGCTTAGCTTCCGAGATCAGACGAGATCGGGCGTGTTCAGGGTGGTATGGCCGTAAGCAATTAGTGCAGGCGCAAAACCAGGTTTTATACAGTAGCACATAAGGAGTGAGAAAGCTGCTGAGGCTCGACGTTACACTTTTACAAAAACAATCATTAGTTAGATATAAACGGCAGTAATTGATTCAGTAGGACTCCTTATCCATGTAAACGATCATTGTGACATCTGAATTCATTAATTATCTGAAATACACTGCGTGTGCGTGTGATGTTAAATGTTTGAACCAAGGTTAACGGTTAAAGTGTCAGAGAATGGGTGGTGATTTTTTGACGTCCTCCCATGATCTGAAGTGAGCGTGCGTGTTTGTGTTGGTGAAAGTTTAAGAAATGTACAACTGTCGGTTCAGCTCTCTGGTGCTCCCTGCTGGCAGTATCACTATACTGTCCTCATGTTTCACAAAAATAGTTTTGAGAGACGTTGTCAGTTTTTGTATGTTGCTTAAATCCTCCAAAGCGGTTGGCAGTAAACATCAGGTCACGGTACGCCACGGTAGGCCACGGAGTCAATGAGCTCGAGTTGAAAAAGAAAAAGCTTACAGCACCTGGTATTCCCAGGCGGTCTCCCATCCAAGTACTAACCAGGCCCGACCCTGCTTAGCTTCCGAGATCAGACGAGATCGGGCATGTTCAGGGTGGTATGGCCGTAATCAATTAGTGCAGGCGCAAAACCAGGTTTTATACAGTAGCACATAAGGAGTGAGAAAGCTGCTGAGGCTCGACGTTACACTTTTACAAAAACAATCATTAGTTAGATATAAACGGCAGTAATTGATTCAGTAGGACTCCTTATCCATGTAAACGATCATTGTGACATCTGAATTCATTAATTATCTGAAATACACTGCGTGTGCGTGTGATGTTAAATGTTTGAACCAAGGTTAACGGTTAAAGTGTCAGAGAATGGGTGGTGATTTTTTGACGTCCTCCCATGATCTGAAGTGAGCGTGCGTGTTTGTGTTGGTGAAAGTTTAAGAAATGTACAACTGTCGGTTCAGCTCTCTGGTGCTCCCTGCTGGCAGTATCACTATACTGTCCTCATGTTTCACAAAAATAGTTTTGAGAGACGTTGTCAGTTTTGTATGTTGCTTAAATCCTCCAAAGCGGTTGGCAGTAAACATCAGGTCACGGTACGCCACGGTAGGCCACGGAGGCAATGAGCTCGAGTTGAAAAAGAAAAAGCTTACAGCACCTGGTATTCCCAGGCGGTCTCCATCCAAGTACTAACCAGGCCCGACCCTGCTTAGCTTCCGAGATCAGACGAGATCGGGAGTGTTCAGGGTGGTATGGCCGTAATCAATTAGTGCAGGCGCAAAACCAGGTTTTATACAGTAGCACATAAGGAGTGAGAAAGCTGCTGAGGCTCGACGTTACACTTTTACAAAAACAATCATTAGTTAGATATAAACGGCAGTAATTGATTCAGTAGGACTCCTTATCCATGTAAACGATCATTGTGACATCTGAATTCATTAATTATCTGAAATACACTGCGTGTGCGTGTGATGTTAAATGTTTGAACCAAGGTTAACGGTTAAAGTGTCAGAGAATGGGTGGTGATTTTTTGACGTCCTCCCATGATCTGAAGTGAGCGTGCGTGTTTGTGTTGGTGAAAGTTTAAGAAATGTACAACTGTCGGTTCAGCTCTCTGGTGCTCCCTGCTGGCAGTATCACTATACTGTCCTCATGTTTCACAAAAATAGTTTTGAGAGACGTTGTCAGTTTTTGTATGTTGCTTAAATCCTCCAAAGCGGTTGGCAGTAAACATCAGGTCACGGTACGCCACGGTAGGCCACGGAGGCAATGAGCTCGAGTTGAAAAAGAAAAAGCTTACAGCACCTGGTATTCCCAGGCGGTCTCCCATCCAAGTACTAACCAGGCCCGACCCTGCTTAGCTTCCGAGATCAGACGAGATCGGGCGTGTTCAGGGTGGTATGGCCGTAAGCAAATAGTGTAGGCGCAAAACCAGGTTTTATACAGTAGCACATAAGGAGTGAGAAAGCTGCTGAGGCTCGACGTTACACTCTTACAAAAACAATCATTAGTTAGATATAAACGGCAGTAATTGATTCAGTAGGACTCCTTATCCATGTAAACGATCATTGTGACATCTGAATTCATTAATTATCTGAAATACACTGCGTGTGCGTGTGATGTTAAATGTTTGAACCAAGGTTAACGGTTAAAGTGTCAGAGAATGGGTGGTGATTTTTTGACGTCCTCCCATGATCTGAAGTGAGCGTGCGTGTTTGTGTTGGTGAAAGTTTAAGAAATGTACAACTGTCGGTTCAGCTCTCTGGTGCTCCCTGCTGGCAGTATCACTATACTGTCCTCATGTTTCACAAAAATAGTTTTGAGAGACGTTGTCAGTTTTTGTATGTTGCTTAAATCCTCCAAAGCGGTTGGCAGTAAACATCAGGTCACGGTACGCCACGGTAGGCCACGGAGGCAATGAGCTCGAGTTGAAAAAGAAAAAGCTTACAGCACCTGGTATTCCCAGGCGGTCTGCCATCCAAGTAAAAACCAGGCCCGACCCTGCTTAGCTTCCAAGATCAAACGAGATCGGGCGTGTTCAGGGTGGTATGGCCGTAAACAATTAGTGCAGGCGCAAAACCAGGTTTTATACAGTAGCACATAAGGAGTGAGAAAGCTGCTGAGGCTCGACGTTACACTTTTACAAAAACAATCATTAGTTAGATATAAACGGCAGTAATTGATTCAGTAGGACTCCTTATCCATGTAAACGATCATTGTGACATCTGAATTCATTAATTATCTGAAATACACTGCGTGTGCGTGTGATGTTAAATGTTTGAACCAAGGTTAACGGTTAAAGTGTCAGAGAATGGGTGGTGATTTTTTGACGTCCTCCCATGATCTGAAGTGAGCGTGCGTGTTTGTGTTGGTGAAAGTTTAAGAAATGTACAACTGTCGGTTCAGCTCTCTGGTGCTCCCTGCTGGCAGTATCACTATACTGTCCTCATGTTTCACAAAAATAGTTTTGAGAGACGTTGTCAGTTTTTGTATGTTGCTTAAATCCTCCAAAGCCGTTAGGCAGTAAACATCAGGTCACGGTACGCCACGGAGTCAATGAGCTCGAGTTGAAAAAGAAAAAGCTTACAGCACCTGGTATTCCCAGGCGGTCTCCCATCCAAGTACTAACCAGGCCCGACCCTGCTTAGCTTCCGAGATCAGACGAGATCGGGCGTGTTCAGGGTGGTATGGCCGTAAGCAATTAGTGCAGGCGCAAAACCAGGTTTTATACAGTAGCACATAAGGAGTGAGAAAGCTGCTGAGGCTCGACGTTACACTTTTACAAAAACAATCATTAGTTAGATATAAACGGCAGTAATTGATTCAGTAGGACTCCTTATCCATGTAAACGATCATTGTGACATCTGAATTCATTAATTATCTGAAATACACTGCGTGTGCGTGTGATGTTAAATGTTTGAACCAAGGTTAACGGTTAAAGTGTCAGAGAATGGGTGGTGATTTTTTGACGTCCTCCCATGATCTGAAGTGAGCGTGCGTGTTTGTGTTGGTGAAAGTTTAAGAAATGTACAACTGTCGTTCAGCTCTCTGGTGCTCCCTGCTGGCAGTATCACTATACTGTCCTCATGTTTCACAAAAATAGTTTTGAGAGACGTTGTCAGTTTTTGTATGTTGCTTAAATCCTCCAAAGCGGTTGGCAGTAAACATCAGGTCACGGTACGCCACGGTAGGCCACGGAGTCAATGAGCTCGAGTTGAAAAAGAAAAGCTTACAGCACCTGGTATTCCCAGGCGGTCTCCCATCCAAGTACTAACCAGGCCCGACCCTGCTTAGCTTCCGAGATCAGACGAGATCGGGCGTGTTCAGGGTGGTATGGCCGTAAGCAATTAGTGCAGGCGCAAAACCAGGTTTTATACAGTAGCACATAAGGAGTGAGAAAGCTGCTGAGGCTCGACGTTACACTCTTACAAAAACAATCATTAGTTAGATATAAACGGCAGTAATTGATTCAGTAGGACTCCTTATCCATGTAAACGATCATTGTGACATCTGAATTCATTAATTATCTGAAATACACTGCGTGTGCGTGTGATGTTAAATGTTTGAACCAAGGTTAACGGTTAAAGTGTCAGAGAATGGGTGGTGATTTTTTGACGTCCTCCCATGATCTGAAGTGAGCGTGCGTGTTTGTGTTGGTGAAAGTTTAAGAAATGTACAACTGTCGTTTCAGCTCTCTGGTGCTCCCTGCTGGCAGTATCACTATACTGTCCTCATGTTTCACAAAAATAGTTTTGAGAGACGTTGTCAGTTTTTGTATGTTGCTTAAATCCTCCAAAGCGGTTGGCAGTAAACATCAGGTCACGGTACGCCACGGTAGGCCACGGAGGCAATGAGCTCGAGTTGAAAAAGAAAAATCTTACAGCACCTGGTATTCCCAGGCGGTCTCTCATCCAAGTACTAACCAGGCCCGACCCTGCTTAGCTTCCGAGATCAGACGAGATCGGGCATGTTCAGGGTGGTATGGCCGTAATCAATTAGTGCAGGCGCAAAACCAGGTTTTATACAGTAGCACATAAGGAGTGAGAAAGCTGCTGAGGCTCGAAGTTACACTTTTACAAAAACAATCATTAGTTAGATATAAACGGCAGTAATTGATTCAGTAGGACTCCTTATCCATGTAAACGATCATTGTGACATCTGAATTCATTAATTATCTGAAATACACTGCGTGTGCGTGTGATGTTAAATGTTTGAACCAAGGTTAACGGTTAAAGTGTCAGAGAATGGGTGGTGATTTTTTGACGTCCTCCCATGATCTGAAGTGAGCGTGCGTGTTTGTGTTGGTGAAAGTTTAAGAAATGTACAACTGTCGGTTCAGCTCTCTGGTGCTCCCTGCTGGCAGTATCACTATACTGTCCTCATGTTTCACAAAAATAGTTTTGAGAGACGTTGTCAGTTTTTGTATGTTGCTTAAATCCTCCAAAGCGGTTGGCAGTAAACATCAGGTCACGGTACGCCACGGTAGGCCACGGAGGCAATGAGCTCGAGTTGAAAAAGAAAAAGCTTACAGCACCTGGTATTCCCAGGCGGTCTCCCATCCAAGTACTAACCAGGCCCGACCCTGCTTAGCTTCCGAGATCAGACGAGATCGGGCGTGTTCAGGGTGTAATGGCCGTAAGCAATTAGTGCAGGCGCAAAACCAGGTTTTATACAGTAGCACATAAGGAGTGAGAAAGCTGCTGAGGCTCGACGTTACACTTTTACAAAAACAATCATTAGTTAGATATAAACGGCAGTAATTGATTCAGTAGGACTCCTTATCCATGTAAACGATCATTGTGACATCTGAATTCATTAATTATCTGAAATACACTGCGTGTGCGTGTGATGTTAAATGTTTGAACCAAGGTTAACGGTTAAAGTGTCAGAGAATGGGTGGTGATTTTTTGACGTCCTCCCATGATCTGAAGTGAGCGTGCGTGTTTGTGTTGGTGAAAGTTTAAGAAATGTACAACTGTCGGTTCAGCTCTCTGGTGCTCCCTGCTGGCAGTATCACTATACTGTCCTCATGTTTCACAAAAATAGTTTTGAGAGACGTTGTCAGTTTTTGTATGTTGCTTAAATCCTCCAAAGCGGTTGGCAGTAAACATCAGGTCACGGTACGCCACGGTAGGCCACGGAGGCAATGAGCTCGAGTTGAAAAAGAAATAGCTTACAGCACCTGGTATTCCCAGGCGGTCTCCCATCCAAGTACTAACCAGGCCCGACCCTGCTTAGCTTCCGAGATCAGACGAGATCGGGCGTGTTCAGGGTGGTATGGCCGTAAGCAATTAGTGCAGGCGCAAAACCAGGTTTTATACAGTAGCACATAAGGAGTGAGAAAGCTGCTGAGGCTCGACGTTACACTCTTACAAAAACAATCATTAGTTAGATATAAACGGCAGTAATTGATTCAGTAGGACTCCTTATCCATGTAAACGATCATTGTGACATCTGAATTCATTAATTATCTGAAATACACTGCGTGTGCGTGTGATGTTAAATGTTTGAACCAAGGTTAACGGTTAAAGTGTCAGAGAATGGGTGGTGATTTTTTGACGTCCTCCCATGATCTGAAGTGAGCGTGCGTGTTTGTGTTGGTGAAAGTTTAAGAAATGTACAACTGTCGGTTCAGCTCTCTGGTGCTCCCTGCTGGCAGTATCACTATACTGTCCTCATGTTTCACAAAAATAGTTTTGAGAGACGTTGTCAGTTTTTGTATGTTGCTTAAATCCTCCAAAGCGGTTGGCAGTAAACATCAGGTCACGGTACGCCACGGTAGGCCACGGAGTCAATGAGCTCGAGTTGAAAAAGAAAAAGCTTACAGCACCTGGTATTCCCAGGAGGTCTCTCATCCAAGCCCGACCCTGCTTAGCTTCCGAGATCAGACGAGATCGGGCATGTTCAGGGTGGTATGGCCGTAATCAATTAGTGCAGGCGCAAAACCAGGTTTTATACAGTAGCACATAAGGAGTGAGAAAGCTGCTGAGGCTCGACGTTACACTTTTACAAAAACAATCATTAGTTAGATATAAACGGCAGTAATTGATTCAGTAGGACTCCTTATCCATGTAAACGATCATTGTGACATCTGAATTCATTAATTATCTGAAATACACTGCGTGTGCGTGTGATGTTAAATGTTTGAACCAAGGTTAACGGTTAAAGTGTCAGAGAATGGGTGGTGATTTTTTGACGTCCTCCCATGATCTGAAGTGAGCGTGCGTGTTTGTGTTGGTGAAAGTTTAAGAAATGTACAACTGTCGGTTCAGCTCTCTGGTGCTCCCTGCTGGCAGTATCACTATACTGTCCTCATGTTTCACAAAAATAGTTTTGAGAGACGTTGTCAGTTTTTGTATGTTGCTTAAATCCTCCAAAGCGGTTGGCAGTAAACATCAGGTCACGGTACGCCACGGTAGGCCACGGAGGCAATGAGCTCGAGTTGAAAAAGAAAAAGCTTACAGCACCTGGTATTCCCAGGCGGTCTCCCATCCAAGTACTAACCAGGCCCGACCCTGCTTAGCTTCCGAGATCAGACGAGATCGGGCGTGTTCAGGGTGGTATGGCCGTAAGCAATTAGTGCAGGCGCAAAACCAGGTTTTATACAGTAGCACATAAGGAGTGAGAAAGCTGCTGAGGCTCGACGTTACACTCTTACAAAAACAATCATTAGTTAGATATAAACGGCAGTAATTGATTCAGTAGGACTCCTTATCCATGTAAACGATCATTGTGACATCTGAATTCATTAATTATCTGAAATACACTGCGTGTGCGTGTGATGTTAAATGTTTGAACCAAGGTTAACGGTTAAAGTGTCAGAGAATGGGTGGTGATTTTTTGACGTCCTCCCATGATCTGAAGTGAGCGTGCGTGTTTGTGTTGGTGAAAGTTTAAGAAATGTACAACTGTCGGTTCAGCTCTCTGGTGCTCCCTGCTGGCAGTATCACTATACTGTCCTCATGTTTCACAAAAATAGTTTTGAGAGACGTTGTCAGTTTTTGTATGTTGCTTAAATCCTCCAAAGCGGTTGGCAGTAAACATCAGGTCACGGTACGCCACGGTAGGCCACGGAGTCAATGAGCTCGAGTTGAAAAAGAAAAAGCTTACAGCACCTGGTATTCCCAGGCGGTCTCCCATCCAAGTACTAACCAGGCCCGACCCTGCTTAGCTTCCGAGATCAGACGAGATCGGGCGTGTTCAGGGTGGTATGGCCGTAAGCAATTAGTGTAGGCGCAAAACCAGGTTTTATACAGTAGCACATAAGGAGTGAGAAAGCTGCTGAGGCTCGACGTTACACTTTTACAAAAACAATCATTAGTTAGATATAAACGGCAGTAATTGATTCAGTAGGACTCCTTATCCATGTAAACGATCATTGTGACATCTGAATTCATTAATTATCTGAAATACACTGCGTGTGCGTGTGATGTTAAATGTTTGAACCAAGGTTAACGGTTAAAGTGTCAGAGAATGGGTGGTGATTTTTTGACGTCCTCCCATGATCTGAAGTGAGCGTGCGTGTTTGTGTAGGTGAAAGTTTAAGAAATGTACAACTGTCGGTTCAGCTCTCTGGTGCTCCCTGCTGGCAGTATCACTATACTGTCCTCATGTTTCACAAAAACAGTTTTGAGAGACGTTGTCAGTTTTTGTATGTTGCTTAAATCCTCCAAAGCGGTTGGCAGTAAACATCAGGTCACGGTACGCCACGGTAGGCCACGGAGGCAATGAGCTCGAGTTGAAAAAGAAAAAGCTTACAGCACCTGGTATTCCCAGGCGGTCTCCCATCCAAGTACTAACCAGGCCCGACCCTGCTTAGCTTCCGAAATCAGACGAGATCGGGCGTGTTCAGGGTGGTATGGCCGTAAGCAATTAGTGCAGGCGCAAAACCAGGTTTTATACAGTAGCACATAAGGAGTGAGAAAGCTGCTGAGGCTCGACGTTACACTTTTACAAAAACAATCATTAGTTAGATATAAACGGCAGTAATTGATTCAGTAGGACTCCTTATCCATGTAAACGATCATTGTGACATCTGAATTCATTAATTATCTGAAATACACTGCGTGTGCGTGTGACGTTAAATGTTTGAACCAAGGTTAACGGTTAAAGTGTCAGAGAATGGGTGGTGATTTTTTGACGTCCTCCCATGATCTGAAGTGAGCGTGCGTGTTTGTGTTGGTGAAAGTTTAAGAAATGTACAACTGTCGGTTCAGCTCTCTGGTGCTCCCTGCTGGCAGTATCACTATACTGTCCTCATGTTTCACAAAAATAGTTTTGAGAGACGTTAGTCAGTTTTTGTATGTTGCTTAAATCCTCCAAAGCGGTTGGCAGTAAACATCAGGTCACGGTACGCCACAGTAGGCCACGGAGTCAATGAGCTCGAGTTGAAAAAAGAAAAAGCTTACAGCACCTGGTATTCCCAGGCGGTCTCCAATCCAAGTACTAACCAGGCCCGACCCTGCTTAGCTTCCGAGATCAGACGAGATCTGGCGTGTTCAGGGTGGTATGGCCGCAAGCAATTAGTGCAGGCGCAAAACCAGGTTTTATACAGTAGCACATAAGGAGTGAGAAAGCTACTGAGGCTCGACGTTACACTTTTACAAAAACAATCATTAGTTAGATATAAACGGCAGTAATTGATTCAGTAGGACTCCTTATCTATGTAAACGATCATTGTGACATCTGAATTCATTAATTATCTGAAATACACTGCGTGTGCGTGTGATGTTAAATGTTTGAACCAAGGTTAACGGTTAAAGTGTCAGAGAATGGGTGGTGATTTGTTGACGTCCTCCCATGATCTGAAGTGAGCGTGCGTGTTTGTGTTGGTGAAAGTTTAAGAAATGTACAACTGTCGTTTCAGCTCTCTGGTGCTCCCTGCTGGCAGTATC